>NW_017675121.1:0-75474 GCF_001879085.1 Nicotiana attenuata
AAGAGAAGAGATCAAACAAACCGTTCGTATTTTGTTTATTTTTTTTAATAATAGCGCATATTTAGGTGTATTTAGGAGAGGACTATTTTGGTTGATTAAACTGTTTCCACTTTTGCGGTTCCTACTTTTATAATGAATAAATAGATTAGGTAATGCCTGTTACCGCCAGTTAACTTAACTAATTACTCCACGTAGATAAACAATTATCCAAATTGCTTAAAAATACTTACTCACTTTTTAATTACATTATATCAACTATGTTATCTATATTCACTATGATATAATTTTACTATCAAATGGTCATGGTGGTACCCATAAAATACATATACCATCCTTATTATTCATTAAAACACCTCCATACATCCATATATATATATATATATATATATATATAACGGTATCAAGGTTGTTAAACTTACGGGGTGTAACAATTGTTAATATATCTAGCAGTCTCGGAAGTAGCGATAAGTGCCGTTTTATTCCGAGAAAAAGAAGGTACGCAATTTCCTGTCTACTATGTTAGTAAAATACTGTTAGGAGCGGAGACTCGCTATCCACACCTCGAAAAACTAGCCTTAGCTCTCATAGTCGCCTCTCAAAAGCTTAGGTCTTATTTTTAATGCTACCCGATAACCGTTGTGACAACCTTTCCCTTGAGGAATGTTCTCCACAAACCTGAGTTGTCAGGCCATTTGGCTAAATGGGAAGTCGAAATTAGAGAGTTTGACATTGAATATAACCCTAGATTGCGATCAAGTCATAAGTAGGGGTGTTCATGGTTCGGTTTGGATCGGTTCTTCCCTAAAAAGAAACCAAACCAAGTAAGTCGGTTTTTTGAATATTAGAACCAAACCAAACCAATTAAGTCGGTCTTTTCCTCAATTCGGTTTATGTCGGTTTTTCGGTTTTTACGGTTTTTTGTCGGTTTTTTCTTAAATATAAGACATACACTACAAAACACATATTCCGGCGACCATATTTTCAACGTAACACTATCAAATCAATTGCCCTTTGATAAATCTATTATTTACTAAAATATATTAATGATAATTGAATCAAATAGTGATGAATAATTTAAGGACTCAATTAAAAATATATTGTTTTAACATGAAATGGATTCTTACACTTACCAAAAGAAAACTACCAATCAAAGTAGAATATAAAGGAAAAAGCTTGTACTAAAAGTGCAAACGATTAACATTCACCATATATTTTTTGAAACTTTGCATAAAAATATACATATATATAGGTGTAATAATAAATTTGAAATAACTACTCCTATAGTCGGTTTGGTTCGGTTTTTCCGGTTATTTTTTGATTAAAACCAAAACCAAACCAAATTTGATCGGTCTTTAAAATTCAAAACCAAAACCAAACCAAACCAAAAAGTATCGGTTTTTTTGGTCGGTTTGGTTTGATTTTCGGTTTGGTTCGATTTTTCGGGTTTTTATGAACACCCCAAGTCATAAGGTTTGGCCGACTTCAGTCCTGGTTAATGTCCCTAGCTGCTAAAGAATCAGTATTGGTGTTGGAAACGACGTTAGGAGTTTGTACCTTGTTTAAGGATGGAGCTTCAAATTTAAAAGGGTTCGGGCTCGGAGTAACCCTAGTCACGCCCTTGGGAGAAACCCTGAGGTAGGCTATTAAGACTGTTCCGTTAACTAGCAATGAAGCCGAGAATGAGGCTTTGATTACAAGACTTGAATTGGCCCGGGGACTTGGCTCCGAGGTTGTCGAGATCAAATGTGACTCCCAACTTGCAGTGAACCAAGTGTACGGGATTTTTGATACAAAAGAGGAATGCATGCAACAATATGTGAACAAAGTTTAGGCATTGCTTGCGCGATTCAGGGAATGGTCGATCACACACATTCCGAGAGAAGAGAACATGGAAGCAGATACACTGGCTAATTTAGGGTCGTCTACGGAAATGAAAGGATTTGACTACAGTATCTTCATTCAACTTCTACATTCGGTATTGGATGTGGATGGTTATTCTGAAGTCAATTCAACCAACTTATTCTGGGACTGGAGGAACGAGTTCATCGAATATCTTCGACATGGAAAATTACTCAAATACCCGAAGGCATCCCGAGCAGTACGCACTGAAGCGGCTCGTTATTGCCTCATGGATGGGCAATTATATAGGAGATCGTACCAGGTCCCGTTGGCCCGATGCCTGGGAGCCTCGGAGGTAAACTAAGTGATGAGAGAAGTCCATGAAGGAATTTGTAGGAACCATTCAGGTGCAGATTCATTGGTACTAAAGCTGGTTAGGCCAAGATACTATAGGCCCCGGATGGAACGGGACGCAAAGACATTCGTTCATAAATGCGACAAATGTCAGCGCTATGCGCAGTTGGTACACCAACCAATGGAAATCTTGCATTCGGTGCTGTCTCCGTGGCCATTCATGAAATGGGGGATGTATATAGGTGGCCCACTGACACTGGGTCCCGAAAATGTAAGATTCATTTTAATTTTAACCGATTACTTTACTAAATAGGTTGAAGCAGGTCCTTACCCAAAGATCAGTGAACGCGAAGTTGTCGACTTTCTATGGGACCGCATAATCTGCCGGTTCGGAATACCGAAGGAGATTGCTTGCGACAATGGACCACAGTTCATAGGCTCGAAAGTCACAAAATTTTTGGAAGATTTAAAAATAAAGAGGATTACATCTTCACCGTACCATCTATGCGCTAATGGACAGGTGGAATCAACCAATAAGACAATTATCCAACACCTCAAAAAGAGGTTAGAAGCTGCTAAAGGCAAGTGGCTTGATGAGTTACCGGAAGTGCAATGGGCGTACCGGAAGAAGGAAAAATCGAGCACAGGGGAGACACCTTTCTCTCTCGTATATGACGCAGAAGCTCTGATACCAGTGGAAGTAGGGGAGACAACTTTAAGATTTTCCCGAGAAAATAAAGAAGCAAACAATAAGGTGTTGCTGATGAAGATGGATTTGCTCGATGAACGCAGGGACTTGGCATACGTGAGGATGGTGGCTCAAAAGCAAAGGATGGAAAGATATTATGATCGAATGGCCAATCTCCGCTATTTCAAAGTAAGAGACTTGGCTTTGAGAAATGTGACTCAAAGCACTCGGGAAATCAATGTTGGGAAGGAGGGTCCAAAATAGGAAGGTCCCTACCGGGTTTTAGCTATCACCGGTAAAGGATCATATGAATTGGAAAATAAATATAAAGTCAAATTGCCCAGCAATTGAAACGTGACTCACCTTAAGAGGTATTACTGCTGATGGATCCTATCAATACTGAAAGTATGTGCCTGCACTCTTTTTCCCTTCGACCAGTTTTTGTCCGAATCGAGTTTTTTTGGTAAGGTTTTTAACGAGGAATCAACGAAAAGCATACTACCAAAGGAGCGTCATCGGCAAGGTTAAGAACTTTAATGACAATGCATTGGAATGATAAACCGCTATGGGAGTTAAATAATCTTTGGCTCGATGACAAGTTCCTAATGGGAAGCAAAACTTGCCATCGAGCCAAAGACTATTTAATCGTTCACGAGTTGTTCACACCGGTGAAGCAAGACTTCCAGTATTCCAATTTGCATACTTTGCATTCGAACACTAGGGGGAGATAGTATAAGATACGACAACTAGAATGCCATAAAAATTGGGGTCTACGAGAACCGGGAATAATAATGTCTTATCGGGACCGCGAACTGCATGACCAGCCCCTAAGTTGTTACAAGTTAGTCATATATATTGGGAGGTGTTTTATCTTTTAGCAAATGAATTCTTATGTACTTTTAAAGATGAAAGGAATAAAATAAAATCTTTTTATTTTGTCTTGTTTCTTGTCCAAACGACGAGTTGATTTTATCATTAAGAAATTAAGGGCAAAACATGAAATTTTTTCAGACATACTACTAAGATTTGACAAGGCAAATTTTAGTCAATGTGAAATTGGACCGGATAAATTTGACATTTTGCCCGTCTAATGGGCTTAAAGGCATAGGACGGTAAGTGCACACAGGGATGTACAGAGGTCGGGTTGGTTCGGATTTTTCAATTATCAAACCAAACCAATGGTGTCGGATTTTTAAATGTATAAACCAAACCAAACCAACAAAGTCGGGTTTTTCAATCTCGGTCTAAGCCCCACAGTGGGGGCCAAACCGTTTACCCGTAAAACGGTACAGTTAAATTTGTTACGTGGTTTATAGACAAGCAAACTGATTTGATCCAATAATGATAAAAAAATAAGATTAAAAGTAAGACTTATGTATTGAAATTGAAGAAGATGACAAATCTGGCTCCGTGCACAATGTCTCCGAGGGCAGAAATGAGAGTAATATGAAAAAGCAAATAAAGTTGTTTAGTTGAGAATGAAAATGAAGTATAGAATGTGCTTTTCCAAAAATTGCGTACCTTACAATGGCTGCTAAGCCAGTTATTTATAGCTATCCCTAGGGAAATAAGATCCTAGGTTCAAGCCCCACTTAAATGATAATAAAGGAGCCATTGATGAATATGTAATGGCAGTCAATGAATGCAAATATTCTCTGCAACGGATGCCCATTTAATGTTAGGAAATATTCTTTATTGAAAGTTATCCAATGACAAACGTTCGATCTGCTCCTGATGACCATGCTCCCTTCGATCAATTAGAATAGAACATGGTCAATGGCGTAGCCACACAATGAAGGGTGGTCTGTTGAACACCCTTCATCAAAAAATTATACTATATACATAAAAAATTATCCCGGGTATAAAAATAAAAAAAACATGTGTATTAAATTTTGAACGCGAAATTTTGGATTTCGCCACTGCACCATAGGTATATAACAATCATATGATATGAACAACCCTTAATCCTATTAATTGTGAGGTAAGGAAGGACTTTAAACTCTATGTTGATATGTATGCAGTAGATAAAGGATGCACCTCTGTTATGCCGAAGAACAAAGAGGTTTGCATCAACGAATGACAAAGAAAAGTGTTTTTGTTAAGGTTCCACATTATATATCTGATTAAAGCCTATAGATTCACCTCTATATATGGAGGTCTCACATTATACATGTAGAGGCACGCACATATACAGTATTAGTATAATCTCACGTAGTATCATCTCTGTAGAAGCAAAGGAGTTATTTTAGACCCAAATCAATGGCAAAAAGATATAAATTTGTATAGTTATCTTCACCAAAGAACTCTATGGCTCTATAAAGGAGGACAATCATTTTTTATATGTATACTGATCATCAAGGCTTTGTTCTCATTTTTAAAAGTCAACTAATAGTTTCTCTGTTCTTATTTAAAAAGGCAGCCACAATTGATAATAGTATAAGAAAAAGGAACATGCAGTTAGAAACTATTCTGAACATTAAAAACTACTATGATTTATATGAAGGATTACAATTCTTTCAGTTGAGTAAATCATGCCAGAGAATTGTAATGAAAGTACGAAAGAATGTATATAGGCAAGGTGTTTTAAGGAAGTAATCTTTGGTATAGTATTTCCTCATGCAGTAGAAATGGTTTTAAAACATCTCTCCCTAGGATAGAATACACATTTTAGTTTATTCACGACAAAAACTCAAAGCAAATAGTAGAAAGTGAATGGAAGAATTGATAAAGTGATTTGAGAAGAATGACAAATTGGCAAAGTTGGCATAAAAAATCTAATAATTGCATTATTTTTCCTCTTCACCTTGACAATAGAGGCAAACATTTTGTCACGACCCAAAACCAACCCGGTCGTGATGGCGCCTATCATGGAACTAGGCCAGCCGACACTTTCCGAAAATGATTCGATATTTCATCAAAAATTAGATAACAACATTTTTCATACTGAAATTTCCGTAAAAAAGATAAATTCAAAAACCAAAATGCGGAAATAAAAGCCCGACCTCGGGTGTCACTAAGTCATGAGCAAATACTACAACTTTTCTAAAATATAACAAGACTAACATAGTCTGAGAGTAGCTAAAGTATACTAAAAGGAAGATAAAGAAGGAGAAAGGCGGGACTGCGATCGCCAAGCAGCTACCTCGCTATCTCCGATGAAAGACCGCGACTGGAATAGTCAATAGCCGCTGTCGTGCCCTAAGATACCTGGATCTGCATACAAGGTGCAGTGGGTAATGTGAGTACACCAACTCAGTAAGTAACAAGTCCAAACTATGGACTGATAGGTAGTGACGAATGTAACCTCAACATGTAATTGAAATAAACTAAGCAGGAAAAATAGGCATGCTATCAATTAAAGAATACAACTCAAGCAGTAAGATAAATACAGATCTGAACAATGTGTGATATAAAGCTCAGCTAACTCTATATGCCAATGCGCATAATGTATGAAATGCACCATGTTCTCCCTCTCTCAAGTGCTCAACCGCTCGAAACTACATATGGCCATCTGGCCCAAGGAAATCCATCCCGGAACATATACAACACTGACTCCAAGTCAACCAGTACCGAGGGACAAGGGTAATCCAACCTTGAGGAGAAATCCATCTCCAAGTATGTATGTGTGTATATATATATATATATATATATATATATATATATATATACACACACTCAACGACTCGTTACCGCATATGGCCATCCGGCCCAGGAAAATCCATCCCGGAACATACTCATCACTGACTATAAGTCACTCGGTATCGAGGAAAAGGGTAATCCAACCCTGGGGAGAAATCCATCTACAGATATCAATACTTCGGACAAATCCATGTCCAGGGAAATCCATCCCTCAAATATCATCTGCGCTCACTAGGGGTGTGTTACAGACTCCAGCTCCTACAGCCCAAGCGCTATCATAATCAACATAATCGCTGCAACGTGCAGCCCGATCCCATATCTGTCACTCATAACCAAGCTCTCGGCCTCACTCAGTCATCACTCTCCAGTCTCACACACACGGGCTCACAATGCCATGAAACTAGCCGAAACAATGTTATGATGTGCCAAATAATAACCACTGAGACTGAGACATGATATGATATGCATGAATAAGACTGAGTACAGAATATCGATGAATCAAATAAAACAACAACAAAAAACGACCACTCGGATCTCAACAGTATCGGCGTGAAGCCCTAACATGATATCTAGCATGTTTTACAACACATTTACTTAATCACATGATAGAAACACGGATATCAACAAGAAAGAATCATTAAGCGGTGCCATGGAATGAACCAGGCCACAGTTCTCGCGGAGCACGCCCGCACGCCCGTCACTTGGCATTTGCGTCACCTTAGTACTAATCACATAACACATAGTTCGAGGTTTCGAACCCTCAGAACCAAGTTTGGAAGCGTTACTTACCTCAAACCAAGCCAAATCCTACTCCGCTACGCCTTTGCCTCTGGAATTGGCCTCCAAACGTCCCGAATCTAACCAAAAGCAATACAATGCAATCAATATAGGCCAAGGAATCAATTCCACACGAAAAACTATCAATTTAGACCAAAATCCCGAAATTCACCCAAACTCGGCCCCCGGTCCCACGTGTCGGAATCCGACAAAAATCATAAAACTAGAAAGCCCCTTCACTCATGAGTCCATACATACAAGATTTATCAAAATCCGACTCCATTTGACCCCTCAATTCCTCAATCAAAACTCTCCAAAATCCCAAGCCCTAACCCCTCATTTTCACCCTTAATCACCACTAATTACATGATAAAACCACAGGAAATTACCATAAACACGAGTATTAGGGCTCAAATTACTCACCTCAATGAAAAACCCCTTGAATGCCTCTTCAAGTTGCTCCCATAAGCTCCAAATTCGGATAAAAATAGTGGAAGATAACCTAAAATTTGCGAAGCCTCCCTTTTATACATTCTGCCCAGCACTTCTGCATCTGCGGTCCTCTTTCCGCATCTGCGGGACCGCATCTGCGCAAACTTCTCCGCTTCTGCAGAATTTTATTGAAAGGCCATTTCCGCTTCTGCGGTTGCTTGACCGCATCTGCGGTCATCGCAGATGCGGGGACCAAGCCGCGCCTGCGACCCCAGCTGCACACATGCGCCTCATAACCGCTTCTGCGGACCTTGCACCTGCGGTTCCCACTCCGCAAGTGTGGTTAAGACAGAATCAGCAGCTTCAGCTGCATAACCAAATTTCCAAACTCTCCGATAACCATCCAAAATCATCCCGAGACCCTCGGGACCCAACCAAAAATACCAACAAGTCACATATCAATATACAAACTTAGTCGAACCTTCGGAACACTCAAAACAACATCAAAACACCAAATCACCCTCAGATTCAAGCCTAAGAACTTCTAAACTTCCGAATTCCGCAGACGATACCGAAACCTATCAAACCTCGTCCGAGTGGCCTGAAATTTTGCACACACGTCAAAAATGACACTAAAGACCTACTCCAATTTCCGAAATTCCATTTTGAACCCGATATCAAAATTTCCACTGCCGACGGAGAATCGCCAAATTTCCAATTTCGCCAATTCAAGCCCAATTCTACCACGGACCTCAAAATCACATTCCGGATGCGCTCCCAAGTCCAAAATCGCCTAACGGAGCTAAATGAACCATCAAAATTCACATCCGAGATCGTCTAGTCACAAGTCAACATCCGGTTGAGTTTTCCAACTTAAGCCTTCTCAAAAGAGACTAAGTGTCTCAATTTACTCCAAAACCACTCCGAACCCGAACCGACCAACATGATACGATGAAATACAGCTGAGGAACACATAAAGAAGAAGAAATGGGGGAAACGGGGCTATAACTCATAAAACGACCGGCCAGGTCGTTGCATCCTCCCCCTCTTAAACAAATGTTCGTCCTCGAACGAGTCTGGAAATATACCTGAAGCCTCAAACAGGTGTGGATATCTGCTCCGTATCTCCCGCTTGGTCTCCCAAGTAGCCTCTTCCACGGGTTGACCTCTCCACTGCACTTTCACTGAAGCTATATCTTTTAACCTTAACTTTTGGACCTGCCGCTCCAAAATAGTCACTGGCTCCACATCATAAGTCAAATCACCATCTAACTGAACCGTACTGAAATCCAAAATATGAGACGGATCGCCAATATACTTCCGGAGCGTAGAAACATGAAATACCGGATGCACACTCGACAAACTAGGTGGCAAAGCAAGCTCATAAGCCACCTCCCCAATCCTCCGAAGCACCTTAAAAGGCCCAATGAACCGAGGGCTCAATTTGCCCTTCTTCCCAAATCTCATAACACCCTTCATGGGTGAAACCTTTAGTAGAACCTTCTCCCTAACCATGTAAGACACATCACGAACCTTTCTGTCAGCATAACTCTTTTGTCTCGACTGAGCTGTACGAAGCCGCTCCTGAATCACTTTCACATTATCCAAAGCATCCTGTACCAAGTCTGTACCCAAAAGCCTAGCCTCGCCCGGCTCAAACCAACCCACTGGAGATCTACACCGCCTCCCATATAAAGCCTCATATTGAGCCATCTGAATACTCGACTGATAACTGTTGTTATATGCAAACTCCGCGAGCGGTAGAAACTGGTCCCACGAACCCCCAAAATCAATGACACAAGTGTGCAACATGTCCTCCAATATCTAAATAGTGCGCTCAGACTGCCCATCCATCTAAGGGTGAAAAGTTGTGCTCAACTCAACCTGAGTACCCAAGTCTCGCTGCACGGCCCTCCAAAACTGCGATGTAAACTGAGTACCTCTATCTGAAATGATGGAAATCGGACCATGCAGGCGAACAACCTCTCGGATATAAATCTCGGCTAACTGCTCTGAAGAATAGGTAGTACACATAGGAATGAAGTACGCGGACTTGGTCAGCCGATCCACAATCACCCAAATAGCATCGAACTTCCTCGAAGTCCGTGGGAGTCCAACTACAAAATCCATGGTGATCCGCTCCCACTTCTACTCTGGAATATATATCTGCTAAAGCAAACCACCCGGTCCCTGATGCTCATATTTCACCTGCTGACAATTGAGACACCGAGCCACAAATCCCACTATATCTTTCTTCATTCTTCTCCACCAATAGTGCTGTCTCAAATCCTGGTACATCTTCGCGGCACCCGGATGGATGGAATACCGCGAGCTATGGGCCTCCTCAAGAATCAACTCTCGAAGACCATCTACATTAGGCACACATATCCGGCCCTACATTCTCAACACTCCATCATCACCAATAATCACATCTCTGGCATCGCCGTGCTGAACTCTGTCCTTGAGGACAAGCAAATAAGGATCATCAAACTGGCGCTCTCTGATATGATCAAACAAGGAAGACCGAGAAACCACACAAGCTAAGATCCGGCTGGGCTTCGAAATATCCAACCTCACAAACAGATTGGCCAAGGCCTGAACATCAACCGCAAGAGGTTTCTCCCCAACAGGAATATATGCCAAACTTTCCATACTCAGCGCCTTCCTACTCAAGGCATCGGCTACTACATTGGCCTTTACCGGATGATACAAGATAGTAATATCATAGTCCTTTAGCAGCTCCAACCGTCTCCGCTGCCTCAAATTGAGATCCTTCTGTTGAACAAGTATTGGAGGCTACGATGATCAGTAAATACCTCACAAGACACACCATAGAGATAATGCCTCCAAATCTTCAACGCGTGAACAATGGCAGCCAACTCCGAATCATGTACAGGGTAGTTCTTCTCATGAGGCTTCAACTGACGAGAAGCATAAGTAATCACTCTACCCTCCTGCATCAACACACACCCAATGCCGACCCGAGAAGCATCACAATATACCATATATGAATCCGAAGCTGATGGCAAAAATAACATTAGAGTTGTGGTCAATGCAGTCTTGAGCTTCTGAAAACTCGCCTCGCACTCATCCGATCACCTGAAAGGGGAACCCTTTTAAGTCAATTTGGTCAAGGGTGATGCAATAGATGAAAATCCCTGAACGAACCGACGGTAATAACCCGCCAAACCAAGAAAGCTACGAATCTCTATGGCTGAGGACGGTCTGGGCCAACTCTGAACTGCCTCTATCTTCTTCGGATCAACCTGAATACCCTTACTAGACACCACGTGCCCCAAGAACGCTACTGAACTGAGCCAAAACTCACACTTGGAGAACTTTGCATAAAGCTTCTCCTCTCTCAACCGCTGCAATACAACTCTCAAATGCTCAGCGTGCTCCTCTTGACTACGCGAGTACACCAGAATATCATCAACAAAAACAATAACAAACGAGTCGAGATAAGGCCGAAACACGCTGTTCATCTAATGCATGAACGTTGCTGGGGCATTGGTTAGCTCAGACATCACAAGGAACTCATAATGACCATATCGCGTCCTGAAAGTTGTCTTAAGAATATCCGAGTCCCTGATCTTCAATTGTGATACCCTGACCTGAAATCAATCTTGGAGAACACCCTCGCTCCCTGAAGCTGGTCAAATATATCATCAATACGAGGCAAAGGATACTTGTTCTTGATTGTGACTTTGTTCAACTGTCTGTAGTCAATGCACATTCTCATAGTGCCATCCTTTTTCTTCACAAATAGGACAGGCGCACCCCAAGGTGACACACTAGGCCGAATGAACCCCTTATCAAGGAGTTCCTGAAGTTGCTCCTTCAATTCCTTTAACTCCGCCAGTGCCATACGATACAGTGGAATAGAAATAGGTTGAGTGCCCGGCACCAAATCAATACCGAAGTCAATATCCCTATCCGGTGGCATGCCCGGCAGGTCTGCAGGAAACACATCTGGAAAGTCCCTCACTACCGGAACTGAATCAATACTAGGAGTCTCTACACTGACATCCCTAATAAAAGCCAAATAGGAAAGACAACCCTTTCCAACCATCCGCTGGGCCTTCAAAAATGAAATCACTCTACTAGGAACATAATCCGACAAACCTCGCCACTCAATCCGTGGCACCCCCGGCATAGCCAACGTCACCGTTTTAGCATGACAATCCAGAATAGCATGACACAGAGACAACCAGTCCATGCCCAATAACACATTAAAATCCACCATACTAAGCAAAAACAGGTCTACTCGGGTCACCAAACCTCAATAATCACCACACAAGACCGATATACGCGGTCCACAACAATAGTATCATCCACCGAGTAGATACATGAACCAAAGAAACAAGAGACTCGCGGGGCGTAACCAAATAATGAGCACAATATGACGACACATATGAAAAAGTGGAACCAGGATCAAATAATACAGAGGCATCCCTGTGGCAAACTAAGATAATTCCTGTGATCACATCATCTGAAGCAATAGCATCTGGTCTGGCAGGGAGTGCATAGAAACTGTCCTGACCGCCACCTAATCGGCCTCCCCCTCTAGGGCGATCCCTATCTGACTGACCTTCACCCCGAGTTGGCTGGGCGGGTGTGGAAGTAACTGGTGCTGAAGCCGAAGGCTGACTCCTCTGCTGGGACGAACCTCCCGTAAGGCGGGGACAGAACCTCTTGATATGACCCAAATCTCCACACTCAAAGCAACCTCTACCAGCCACTGGCAATGGGGACTGAAGGGAGCCCCGAGCACCGGGATACCCACTAGAAGAACTAGGCATAGATGAACCCTGAACTGATGGTGCATGAGTCGAACTCTGACCTGGAAGGGCACTGAGAGATGAGTGGCCCTGATGTGAACTGTGATAACCATGGCCTGATGATCCACCACGGTGACCCAGACGAGCTGACTGAGCATGTCTGAGTGGACGGCCTCTGCCATGCTGGAACTGACCTCCGAAAGGAACACCACAAAAACTACCAGATCCTCGAGGCCTCTTGGCCTCCCTCTTAACTCGCTCCTGGCGACGAACCGACTCTATCTCTCTGGCAATGTAAACTACCTCCTCAAAAGAAGCACCATAAACTCTCTCTCTAGTCATAAGAATATGTAGCTAATAAGCGAGGCCATCCACGAACCTCCTGATCCTTTCCTTATCTATAGGAACTAACCAAACAGCATGACGGGCTAACTCAGAAAACCTCATCTCATACTGCGTCACAATCATATCATCCTGGCAGAACTGCTCGAACTGTCTGCGCAGCTCCTCTATGCCGGACTGCGGCACATACTTCTCTAGAAAGAGAACGAAGAACTGCTGATAGGTAAGGGCGCTACACCAACAGGCCTACGCCTCTCATAAACCTCCCACCAAGTAAAGGCAGCTCTAGAGAACTGAAAGGTAGTGAAGGAGACCCCACTGGTCTCCAGAATACCCGCTGTACGAAGAATCCTCTAACACTTGTCCAAGAAACCCTGGGCATCCTCGCCCTCTGCACCACTGAAAGTCAGAGGCTGAAGTCTACCAAACCTCTCCAACCTACGCTGCTCGTCATCAGGCACGAGTGGTACCACATAATCCTGAGCAGGTGCAACCGGCTGGGCTGGTGGTGCCTCCGGTGTCTGTAATCCCTGAACAACCTGCTCGGGTGTATGGGCGGCGACAGTCTGAGTGCCTCCCCCGGCCTGGGAAGTAGCAGCTGTGGCAGAAACGGCAATTTCTGAGCAAGACTGGTGCACACGATCAAAATCTGAGCTAAGGTCTCCTGAAGACCTGGTAACAATAGGCACAGCCGGTGCCTGAGCTGGTCTTGCTGGAGCGTCCACAACTGGGACCTGATCATGTACTGGGCGGCTGGTGGATCTGCAAGTGCTGCCCTAGTTGTTGTGCGAGCTACACCCTTGCCCCTACCACGGCCTCGACCGCGACCTCGGCCTCTAGTGGTGCCAACTGGGGTACTGGTGGCCGTCCGTCCTGACCGGTAGCACGTGTCCTCACCATCTGTGAGAGAATAGAATAACAGAAGTTTAGTTACCAGAAACAACAGATTCGCACGACAAGAATTCAAGAATGTGAAGTTTTTCCTAAAGGTTCTACAACCTCTCGAAGATGAGTACAGACTTCTCCGTACCGATCCGCAAGACTCTACTAAACCTACTCATGACTCGTGAGACCTATGTAACCTAGGCTCTGATACCAACTTGTCACGACCCAAAACTAACCCGGTCGTGATGGCGCCTATCATGGAACTAGGCCAGCCGACACATTCCCAAAATGATTCGATATTTCATCAAAAATTAGATAACAACCTTTTTCATACTGAAATTTTCGTAAAGAAGATAAATTCAAAAACCAAAATGCAGAAGTAAAAGCCTGACCTCGGGTGTCACTAAGTCATGAGCAAATACTACAACTGTTCTGAAATATAATAAGACTAACATAGTCTGAGAGTAGCCAAAGTATACTAAAAGGAAGATAAAGAAGGATAAAGGCGGGATTGTGATCGCCAGGAAGCTACCTCGCTATCTTCGATGAAAGTCCGCGACTGGAATAGTCAACAGCCGCTGCCGTGCCCTGAGATACCTGGATCGGCACACAAGGTGCAGGGGGTAACATGAGTACACCAACTCAGTAAGTAACAAGTCCAAACTATGGACTGATAGGTAGCGACGAACGTAACCTCAACAGGTAATTGAATAAACTGAGCAGGAAAAATAGGCATGCTGTCAATTTAAGAATACTGCTCAAGCAGTAAGATAAATACAGATCTGAACAATGTGTGATATAAAGCGAGCTAACTCTACATGCCAATGCGCATAATGTATGAAATGCACCATGTGCTCCCACTCTCAAGTGCTCAATCGCTCGGTACTACATATGGCCATCAGGGAAATCCATCCTGGAACATATACAACACTGACTGCAAGTCAACCAGTACCGAGGGAGAAGGGTAATCCAAACCTGAGGAGAAATCTATCGCCAGATATATATATATATATACACACTCAACCACTCGGTACCCATATGGCCATCCGGCCCAGGGAAATCCATCTTGGAACATACTCATCACTGACTATAAGTCAGTCGGTACCAAGGAAAAAGGGTAATCCAACCCTGGGGAGAAATCCATCTCCAAATATCAATACTTCGGACAAATCCATGTCCAGAAAAATCCATCCCTCAAATATCATCTGCGCTCACTAGGGGTGTGTTACAGACTCCGGCTCCTACAGCCCAAGCGCTATCATAATCATCAACATAACCGCTGTGACGTGCAGCCCGATCCCATATCTGTCACTCATAACCAAGCTCTCGGCCTCACTCAGTCATCACTCTCCAGTCTCGCACACACCGGCTCACAATGCCATGAAACTAGCCCGAAACAATGCTATGATATGCCAAATAATAACCACTGAGACTGAGGCATGATATGATATGCATGAATAAGACTGAGTACAGATTATCGATGAATCAAATAAAACAACAGCAAGAAATGACGACTCGAGTCTCAACAGTATCGGTGTGAAGCCCTAACATGATATCTAGCATGTTTTAGAACACATTTACTTAATCACATGATAGAAACACGAATATCAACAAGAAAGAGTCATTAAGCGGTGCCATGGAATGAACCAGGCCACAGTTCTCACGGTGCACGCCCGTACGCCCGTCACTTGGCATTTTGCGTCACCTCAGTACTAATCATATAACACATAGTTCGGGTTTAGAACCCTCAGAACCAAGTTTGGAAGCGTTACTTACCTCAAACCAAGCCAAATCCTACTTCGCTACGCCTTTGCCTCTGGAATCGGCCTCCAAACGTCCTGAATCTAACCAAAAGCAATAAAATGCAATCAATATAGGCCAAGGAATCAATTCCACACGAAAAACTATCAATTTAGACCAAAATCACGAAATTCACCCAAACCCGGCCCCCGGGCCCACGTCTCGGAATCCGATAAAAATTACAAAACTAGAAAGCCCCTTCACTCACGAGTCCATACATACAAGATGTATCAAAATCCGACTCCATTTGACCCCTCAAATCCTCAATCAAAACTCTCCAAAATCCCAGCCCTAACCCCTCATTTTTACCCTTAATCACCACTAATTACATGATAAAACCACGGGAAATTACCATAAATATGAGTATTAGGGCTCAAATTACTCACCTCAATGAAAACCCCCTTGAATTAGGGCTGCTTATCGGGCGGATTGGGCGGTTATTTACTCTTAACGGTTTGGCTTGTCGGTTATCGGCTTTTAAATATATTAATCCGCTAGCCACCCGATAAGATATCGGGCTGATTGGTATCAGATTAGCTCTTATCGGGCGGTTTATCAGCCGAATTCAATCTACATTGCGTGCATTAATTGTTTGTTGACTGGTGACTCAAAATAGAAAATTGAGAAAAGAAAAAGGAGAAATTAGAGTAGCAGCTTTCCAATTTTAAGTATTAAAATAGCCGTCAATATGAATTCTCCAAACTCTCAGCTCAGGATAATTCAGTTACTCTATCATCATCTTGATTACACCTCACAATCACATATAATATATACGCCTTTTTCTTTTAACTTTCATCACTAATATTCTTCGAGAAAGAAGTTAAGACGTTGTACTAGTGAATAAGCATTAGAATACTGACATCAGCAACAACGGATTAACAATATGAGATCTTTTCTGTAGTAATACATACATACATACATACATATATATATATATATATATATATATATATATATATATATATATATATATATATTCTTAACGGGTTAACGGATTATGCATTAAGAAAATTGAATAATCCGCCCCCAAACCGATAAGCCTTTAATAAAAAAATTTCAATATGTTCCCTGTCCGTTAAATCGTTAACCCGATACCAATAAGCCATTAAGCTTCAGTTTCGGTTCGGTTTTCGGTTTCGGTTCGATTTTGAACACCCCTACCTTGAATCCCTATTCAAATTGCTCCAAAAGCTCCAAATCCGGATAAAAATGGTGGAAGATAACCCAAAATTCGCGAAGCCTCCCTTTTATACATTATGCCCAGCACTTCCGCATCTGCGGTCCCCTTTCCACATCTGCGCAAACTTCTCTACTTCTGTGGAATTTCATTAAAAGGCCATTTTCGCTTCTGCGGTTGCCTGAGCGCATCTGCGGTCATCGCAGATGCAGGGACCAAGCCGCACCTGCGACCCCAGCTGCGCACTTGCGCCTCATAACCGCTTCTGCGGACCTCGCACAAGCGGTTCCCACTCTGCAGGTGCGGTTAAGACAGAATCAGCAGCTTTAGCTGCATAACCAAATTTCCAAACTCTCCGATAACCATCCAAAATCATTCCGAGACCCTCGGGACCCCAATCAAAAATACCAACAAGTGACATATCAATATACAAACTTAGTCAAACCTTCGGAACACTCAAAACAACATCAAAACACCAAATCACCCTCGGATTCAAGCCTAGGAACTTCTAACTTCCGAATTTCGCAAACGATGCCGAAACCTATCAAACCTCGTTCGAATGACCTGAAATTTTGCACACACGTCACAAATGACACTACGGACCTACTTCAATTTTCGAAATTCCATTCCGACCCCGATATCAATATTACCACTGCCGACCGAGAATCGCCAAATTTCCAATTTCGCCAATTCAAGCCCAATTCTACCACGGACCTCAAAATCACATTCCGGACGGGCTCCCAAGTCCAAAATCGCCTAACGGAGCTAACCGAACCATCAGAATTCACATCCGAGATCGCCTACTCATAAGTCAACATCCGGTTGACTTTTCCAACTTAAGCCTTCTCAAAAGAGACTAAGTGTCTCAATTCACTCCAAAACCACTCCGAACCCGAACCGACCAACATGATACAATGAAATACAGCTGAGGAACATATAAAGAAGCAGAAATGGGGGAAACGAGACTATAACTCATGAAACGACCGGCCGGGTCGTTACACATTTAGACAAGCTTTTCTCCTTTAAGGCAACGGTAGAACAAGACTTTTTGAAATAGATGCTGGTTTTAGTGAATATAAAATGACAGCCAATTTTGGCATGAGGTCTCTAATTGAAATCTATCCTTAAACAAGCATGGTTATGGATCATCATATCTTTAATTAACAAAATAAAATGAATCTTTGCGCCAGTTGCTTAACAGTCCATTTTTCCTTAATTAGTTTGGCATCTTATTTGGTGCAATTGAATGTAATTTAATTTAATAGGTGTATTCGGTATGAAAGAAAAATATATTCACAATTATGTATTTTTATTGATTAAGAAATGTATTTTTATGTCTAATGTCGAAAACATCTAAATTTGTCCCAATATTTGAAACTGTTCAAGTTTAACTATTAGATTTTTGTTCCATTATCACCTTATCACTAACGGAGCTCCAGCATAATAGAATGAACAATCATGTCTAAGTTTTTCGAGAAAAAATATCCATATTTGCTCCTTATCTTTTGATAAAGTATCACTCATTAAGAAGTTAAGCAAAACATGAAAAATTTCAGACATACTAATAAGATTTGGCCAAAAATTCAATAAAGGCAAATTTTAGTCTGTCAAATTGGAACGGATAATTTTGACATTTTGCCCGTCTAATGGGCTTAAAGGCATAGGACGGCAAGTGCATAGATAGCCAATTTTGAGACAGTTGTTTAAAACATGTTCTAAGTTCGCAAAATTGTATAAATGTAGCCACTTCAGAACAACTTCATACACACAAGTAGGGGTGTTCAAACCGAACCGGAAAACCGTACCAAACCGAAAAATCAAACCAAACCGATTAAAAAACCCGACTAGGTTTGGTTTGACTTAGTTTGGTATTAAGTAAAAAAATCCGAACCAAAACCAACATATAAATATATAAATTTTATTTATATTTTTAAGACTTTATAGTGATTTTTCTTTAGAAAATGTAGAAATATTTGGGATCCTCTCATGTATTAACCTTGAAAGCGTAAATTAACGAAAAATTATTGTCAGACGACTAATAAAATAACTATCATGTGTTACTAAAAAGAATCTCCCATTAGAATATTTTAATAGATCATATGTTTGTTAATTTTTTCTGTATTTACTAAACATATATTCACTTATCAAAGCTTTATCTATAATTTTAACAAAGTAAGATTGAAATAATATTCATGAAACAAAAAAAACTCAAAAATCCGAAAAACAGACAAAACCGAACCAATCCAAATCGATATAGTTATTTTGGTTTGGTTTTAATAAAACCGAACCAACCCGGTCCATGTACACCCCTACACACAAGACCGAAATTACAAAAATCCAAAGTACTATTTTTTCCTGTATATACCCCAAACTTCAACATAATCAAAACCCTATCACGGCTTTCGAACTCTTCAAAATATCAGGCAATCTTGGTAATACTTGCTACCAATTAAAAAAGGCAAATAGCCTAGTAGACACTTGTACTTTTTTGCGTTTGTCATCCCGATCCCTATACGAAATCAAGTTTCATCTCGTCTCGCGTGTTCTTCAAATTCCCTGACATGGATAACACATCAGCATCCACGTCAGATTATTTGTAACACATCATTATTGATTTGTTTTTCATATTATTTTAATATTTTTAATTTTTGTTTTTTTATTCCACCTTCTTCTTCCTCTCTCACATCTTTATTCTCTACCTTTTTTCATTATCAATATCTTCGAAAACACTTTTACAATACATATAGTTAAGAGAATAAATTCATCAAAATTTTCTGCATAAAAATCGTGTAACCACCAACGTCTACGGTTTCTCTCTGATCACCATTCACCGAGAAAGCTTCTTCACAGCCAACACTCCACCATAGCACCACCAACCAACCACCAAAACGAACCGGCCATCAGAAAGGACTAAGCAAACCATCACCACCAAAAACTTCACCCAAAACTTTTTAAAATTTTGCTACCAGAAAATATAGTGAAAACAGGATCTTCTTCCACTATTTTTATTCTTTTTCTTTGCAAGGATCGTCTTCAAAACTTGGGAATAGAGATGTGGGAAAAAAAATTCCCCAAAAATTAGTGTCAATCTTGCGGTGGTTTCAGATCTGTGGTGGTGGATAAAGAGGTGGAGGAGGAGGGCTATGTTGTACTAGGTTTTGGGTTGAAATGGAGGAGGGGGAATAACGTGAAGAAGGAAGGGAGAGAGAGAAAAATGGGGCAGAGGGTGGGGTGGGGGAAGGTTGGAAAGGGCATAACGTGGAGGCTCCTATGACTTTTCTCTCCCTTTTTTTAACGTAATTTGTTGTATTTTTTATTTTCTTTTTTTAATAATTATTTTTGGTTTAAATAGTTCACGCTCCTTATACGCGTGAAATACACTTATTTTGTCTAGGTCAGCCATTAAGTTGCCACATAGATTTGGTGGTCAGAGGATTTTAAAACACTAACTTTGAATAACTATAAGTGTCTGGATAAAACTTCGTTGAGTGTACGAATCGGGATGACAAACGCGAAGAAGTACAAGTGTCTACCACGCTATTCTGCCATTAAAAAATGAAAACATTGGATATAACTTAGCATGGTCAAAACTGGCTACTTGTTGAAATGCACTGTCGACACCAAAGAATCTTCTTTCACTAGGATTTAAATTTTTAAGACACTTCAAAACTTATATAAATTTTTAAGACAAAAGTGTTAAGAATGAGGTAGAAGGAATACTTTTGTGATTAGAGTTAATGACATAATTTTTAAAACCCCCAAAATTTTCTTATTTACAAAAACACCCCCTTCCTACTCCACCCCGATGGATGTTTCAAACATCCCGGGGATGTTTCATACTTCAGGGGAGATGTTTCAAATATCACGTGAGATGTTTCATTTATCCCGATGGATGTTTCAAACATCACGGGGTTGTTTCAAACATCCTGATGGATGTTTCAAACAACCCGGGAGATGTTTCAAACATCCCGAGAGATGTTTCAAACATCCCGATGGATGTTTCAAACATCTCGGGATATGCTTCAAACATCACGGGGAAATGTTTCGAACATCCAGGGAGATGTTTCAGCAGAATACTCATTTATGGGGATGCCTCAAAATTTCTTGAGGGTATTTTGCAAAATACCCACTTTGTAAAATTTCATATTTTTTTATTTCTCTTGTATATTTTAAACCAAAGGTAAAATGAAAAAAAGAAGAAGAAGATGAAATTATGAGATGAAGAGGGAAAGAAGAAAAAGACCAAGAAGAAAATGAAGAAGAACAAGAAGATGACATACCTGAACTACCTGTAGCAACAACAAAATTGAAGAGAAAGAAGAAAGTAAGGAAGAAGAATGAGAGAATGAGAGAATGAGAAAAAAGAAAGAAGAAAGAAGAGGAAAATAAAAATTTGAATGAGTATGGTTTTTGAACATTCTAATATTACTCACAACTTTTGTTATTCTTAATCTGACCCCAACTCCTTTAATTACACGTTTTTTATTAACCAAAAAATGCTTCCTATATTCTTGCACAAGACTTGAGAAGTCTTTTTTTAACTCTTTTTTCCGGTTCTCTTCAGTAACTTAAATCTCCATAGCTGAGCTGGAGCTAAAGCAGTGACCTTAGGTAACTTCCGCTCTCCAATAGGCTTTCATTTGAATATAAGTATATATTTGATACAAGGGGAAATAAGGAATCAATCGGCTCAGCTTTTGCAGCTTAAGTCACCTGCATCTGTTCCAATTGGTGGGGAGAGTGTGATTTCAGATACTGGTAATTCAATTTCATCCAATGTAGCCAAGACGTCCGCACCATTTAATAATAAACGGTTAATTGAAAATCAGACAACGGATGCCAATTCTAACTTGTTACGAGCTGCTGGTGCCCCGATATTGCAGAGTAAAAGAAGAAGAAGAAGACCGACATCAATCTCCTACATGAACTCTTTAGTGTTGCAGAATTCTGTTAGTTTAGTGGTATGACTGCAGATGTCAATTCTAATTAGAGTGGGGATTAATTATCAATTCTTTTTTGTTATCTAAACTGCTTTAGTTGTTGGTTGTAGAGATCTCAATGGCATTCTGCACGTGAACTGGAACTCCGAAATGCAAAGTTTCAGATTGAAAATTCTCCGATAATTGTAAACGTTCCAGAAGTTCATGCATCTATCTTTCGAAATTATTCCAAGTTTACGAGGTAGCTGGATTTGCTTTTGATTCTTAGTTACCACTTAATATCAATGTATTCATGCTTTTAAATGTATTGTCAGATGCTTTATTCCAGTAAATATAATTGCGTCGCACTTATTCATCACTAAAATCTTTTTGAGTCTTCCTGCTGGTGCAATATAGTGCAAATGTAGCTATTACATTTGGATTTGGCAGGTAGGAAAGGCTTGAGAAAAGTTCATCAGCTGGGAACGTTTATTCTTCCATGCCGAAATATCTGGTTTTTTTGCCAGATTTATACTCTTAAGAAGTGCAGCAATTACAAGAAAATAGTTTCTCTAATTTACAAGTACAACTATATACTAGTTATTTTCTTTAAACTTATTGGATATCACCTCCCTTCATCTTCTTAGTTCCATAATTCTCACTAGGGGTGTGTTTGGTACGAAGGAAAAAATATTTTTCGGAAAATGTTTTCCAATTTTCCCATGTTTGGTTTGCTTAAATATTTTGGAAAATATTTTCCTTATGAATTCAATTGGAGGAAAATGTTTTCCTTATCAATAGAAGGGAAAACATTTTTCAAAACTCCTTCTCAACCTTCCCCACCCTATCCCCCAACCCACCCCCACACCCCCCACTCCCACCCACCCAAACCCCACCTCACCTCTCTCTCCAAAAACGGATTTTTTTTAAAAATTTCAGTTTTTTTTTTTCGTCACCACCCACCCTGNNNCCCCGTTTTTTTTTTTTATATATATATATATATTTTCAATTTTAATTTTTTCATCTGTCGGTTTACAGGTTCGAAATTTTACAAGTTCCAAAGTTATGAGTTCAGAGGTTTATGTGTTTTAAAGTTTACGGGTTAGAAAGTTCGCGGTTTTTACGTAAAAAAATAAAGCAACACATTAGTTGCTTTGGGTTGTGTCAATTTTTAGAGACATGGGGAAGGGATGGGGGGAGGGGGAGGGGTGAGGAGAGTTGCATAAAAAATATTTTCTACTCTCTAACCAAACAATAGAAAATATTTTCCGGAAAATATTTTCCACTCACCAACCAAACAAGGGAAAATAAGTGATAAAATCACTCATTTTCCATGAAAACATTTTCTGGGAAAACATTTTCCTTCGTACCAAACATACCCTAAATGTGTTGTTGCATTCTTTTCTGCTTAGTTTTGTTTCAAGGTGACCCACCTGTTGGAGGTAGTATCCTATTCCCAACGAATAAAGTTTCTGCATTTGTTGGTATGAGATTGTGGTACATTATAGCCATTTGAAAAACAGTTTGAATTTGTACTTTCATCGAGTCAAATAATCAGCCTTGTTTTTGGGAAAAACATGCACCGGATGTTGAATTCTTTGATCCTTTTGCAGGAGCTATGAGCTAATGGAACGCCTCCTTAAAGTTTATGTTTATAAGGAAGGGAAAAAACCAATATTCCATCAGCCATATCAACGAGGTATTTACGCTTCTGAAGGGTGGGTTTATGAAACTGATGGAGAAAAACAAACAATTTCTTGTGAAAGATCCCAAAAAGGCTCACTTATTTTATTTGCCTTTTAGTTCTCTGAGGCTAAGAGAAGCTCTTTCAAAACAAAATTTTACTCATCAGAAAGAATTGGAAAATCATCTCAGCAATTACATTGGAAGAATTTCTGGAAAATATCAATTCTGGAATAGAAGCAGAGGAGCTGATCATTTTTTTGCTGCTTGTCATGATTGGGTATGCTTTCTCTTGAGCTCTATCCCATTATGAATGTTGCATTAGATGGTGCTTTGGCCGTTAATTGTGTCAATCTACTCATTATCCCGGGAAACCTCTTTTGACAACTTTAGGAAAGCAAAAGAGTAAGGAATTCTTTTTCCTTTTTAATAAAAATTAATTGTATAAACATATAGTTTTGTTTTTGATCTTTCATTTTTTTGGAAAAAGGTAGAGTGCTGAAGAATCATAGGATATTTTCTGAATCTGCAACTTGGACGGCGTCCTCTTTTACAAATCTGGGGTACTGTCAGGTGTCAATGTATCATCTTCTACTAAAAGTAAAAGCACATTATAGGCACCCCGACTCACGAGGAAGAGCATGGAAACTTGTGTTAGAGCTCTCTGTAATTCAAATATAGCTAGAGGCTTCAAGATAGGGAAGGATGTCTCTCTGCCAGTAACCTATGTTCGTTCAGCTGAAAACCCGCTCAATGATCTGGGAGGGAATTCTCCTTCAGCAAGACCTGTCCTTGCCTTTTTTGCTGGAGGCATTCATGGTTATCTTCGTCCTATCTTATTGCAACATTGGAGTGACAAAGAACCTGATATGAAGATTTTTGGACCTATGCCTCGTGATACTGAAGGTAAAGCTGAATATAGAAAACTTATGAAAAGCAGCAAATATTGCATCTGTGCCACGGGTTATGAAGTCCATACTCCAAGAGTGGTGGAGTCCATACACTATGAGTGTGTACCTGTGATCATATCAGATAATTATGTGCCACCTTTCATTGAGGTTTTCGACTGGGAATCATTTTCTGTCTTTGTTTTGGAGAAAGATGTTCCATACTTGAGAAACATCCTTCTTTCAATTCCTGAGGAGAAGTACATGGAGATGCAGCGTAGGCTGAAGATCGTTCAACAGTATTTTCTTTGGCACAAAAATCCTGTAAAGTATGACTTGTTTCACATGATCCTTCACTCAATTTGGTATAACAGAGTATTTCAGGTAAAATCTAAATAAGGATGTCAAAGGACTTCAGGAATTTTTATATGGAGGGACATCCGTGGGAGCAAATCTGGATAAAGGACTTAGTATAGAGTAGAGCAGAGGAAATGCAGATATCCCAGATGATTTGAGCGCTTGAAAGATCATATCTGGTACCAGATATGATCTAATTCTGTGTTATGCATGAAGAACGTTCCTGCCTGGTAACTGCTTAAGCTTTAATTTAGTGAATTGCTATTGTTGGCGAGCTGAATGTAGCACTAAATGTTGATGCCTGATAGTATCCTTCCTCTTAGCAGCCCCGTGTATACTTGTATATTGCTCTGATATTCTACCTATTGTTGCCATTTACCTATAGAAGAACTTCTTAGCTCTCTTCCTAATGCATTTTCCATATCCACCACATTTCATTTAAGTGGAACGACACCCACATTCTTTGCTAGCCTGACAGTTCCAGCTTTGATTCATTTCTTTTCTCTTATTCTCAATCTTGTTCTTGCATTAGTGAATTCTAGATCCATTGGCCTTAAAATATCACAATGGAATTTATGATCTTTTTCTCTCTTCTCTATTATGTGAAAGTGGAATTAATGATCCGATGCATTACTTGCTTATGGCTATAAGAAATGTTGCTAATTTACAAACATCGTAGATAGAGTTCTTTAAATGTCTGTTCAGTTTTCTTTGGTCCGATCAAGATAAGTGGCAAGAGGCTCTGATCCTATGTTGCGCGGACTCTCCAAAATGATGTCTCACCCGTGTCGGATCCTCCAAAAATACACTACTTTGGGAGGATCCGACACGCACCCGAAGACATTTTCGGAGAGTCCGAGCAACATAGCTCTGATCTACTACTGCACCAGACAGGCTCTAAAGGAGCATCAATAACTGGTTTTGCTAGTTGATGCTTCCTGGTTTTCACTGTACTTCAATGTTATAAGGGGAAGCTCAAAGCGAAAATACAAAATTAATACTCTTTTTTCTGGTGTTCTTTCGTTGGATAATTTCGGTATAAAATAATGAATTTTTTCCTTTTAGAAAACGGTGGTTTACAAGAGCAATTTATAGCAGTAACTTCTATAAGAGTTTAACAATACGAAACATTCTTATTATTAAATGACAGATTAAAAAATGCACTTCGACAAAAAAATAAAATAAAATCTAAAAGGTATTGGAAGAAGAATTAACGTTGGATAGCATTGAGTCTTTCTCCTTAAGAGAGATTCCATTTACTGGGAGTTTAAAAAGGTTTCAATTGAACCTTGACATAAATCCTCACCAAAAGTTTTATACTATTCTAAGTAATTAAATCCTCTAATAGGGACAGTAAAAACTCGAGACAAATATATGCAACTGTAGTTTGATCAGGCGTTTTAGCCACCATATATTAATGAACTGAGATTTTCACATGAATGTTAGATGATCAACCCGAAGGTAACAATTAGGAAGAAAAAGTAGGTAGCACAACATAGTTGTATTTGCACTTACCCCTTCTCATATTGAGCAAATGACTAACCTATTAAAACCAAAATTTTACATTCTAGAAAGAAAAAAAGCAAATACTCCACTATATATGCATGCCTTTCCCAGACCCTGACTCGCATTACAAAGTATAGCGTTTTTAGATATAATTAACTCCTAGCTAGCTAGAAATGGAAATGAAATATCTGACCCTAATGGTAACAATGATGACAGTCATGGCTATATTTGAAGGGGAATTGAGTATGGCCAATCTGATGGAGGTGAAATGTATAGAAGTTTGCATGAACGAATGCAAGAAAACTGGTATAACCACTGCTACCTGTCTCAAATTCTGTCCACTTCACTGTGTTCCGCCTATGCCTCCGCCTGAAGTCCGCTACTGCAATCTCCGATGCATTCTTCGACATTGTGTTGACTACAAGAATGGTACTTTCGTCCGATCTTTTTTACTTGTCATGTTTAACTTTTGGATATCGTAGCCAAAAAGTTAGTATGTCGTTCTAGGTCTAGTGTGAAATATTTACACATTGTTTGCAAGTATGAATGACTGCATTTAATTGTATGCACGTAACACATTCATCCACATAGCTAGACTATACTTTATGGGTACGGTTTCGAACTCAGGAGCTTTGATCGAAATTAAATTTTGTGTTTATCTTGGGAAATCCATTGAATGTATATAATTACCAACGCCGGCGGAAGGGTAAAGCAGCCCAAGCAGAGGCTTTAGGCCCCCAAAATCAGAGGCTTTAGGCCCCCAAAATCATGGCAATAATTTTATGAATTAATTTTTATATAAAAAATTGATTATCTTGAAGTTAAAAAGTATAGCTTTTTTTACAAAAAGGAAAAGAAAAGTTTCCTGATATTGACCCTTGAGTTTGAATAATCCGAAACATATAAAAATATCTTTAATTTTTTATTTAGTGAGTAAAAAATGAGATCACTAGATGATAAAAATCTAAAAAAACATTGACTTAGCCTTGATTAAAATATAATAGCCATTTTGACATGATAGTTTAGGCTTATTTTTCAAATTATAAAGCGTTAAAGGAAAGATTACAAGTAGAAGATAAAACTCTAATCTATATAGTTAATAAGATAACAAAATTTGATTTTTCTTCATGCTTATATTCCTTATAGAATAAAATATACTGGGGAAAGAAGTTTTTTCCAAATTAAAATTGATAAAATCTTGTATAAAATCAAGAATGTCTCACTAGAAGCTAACTGGATCAGATTAGTAGTATTACCAGTTGAAAAAGAATTATTAGAATAACTCGATTATAAGAAAATTATTAATAATTTGCATCTAAAAAAGTTGGGAAATATACTTCAAATAAAAATAGTATATAATTTTAATTAAAAAAATAAAGGCCTCTCATCAAAATTTTGCTTTAGGCCACCAACAATGTTGAGCCGCCCCTGATAATTACTACTCCTTCCGTTTCAAAAAGATTGTTTTAGTTTGACTTTGCACAAACTTTAATAAATAAGGGAAGACTTTTGAAATATGTGGCATTTGTGTTGCTGTAAAACTTTTAAAACTTGTGATCTAAAACCTGAGATAACATTTGTGTTGTTGTAAATGCTTCCTTATAAGGAAATATTGAAATGTGTCAATCTTTTTTAAACGGGGAAGTATTAATTTAGAACTCAGTAACTTAAAAGTACTAGAACCCCGAATCTATAAATTTCAAATCCTAGATCGGTCTCTGTTCATCCATATATACCTGCACGTGCATGCTTTGGAAATATTATGCGAAGCCAAGAATGAAGACTTTCTCCAGCATTTTCTACAGAAAATCTATTTGAACAAACTTTAACAAGTTTTTGGACAAGCTTGTTGGACATGAACAATATTCTCCACATCAATATAATGACTTTTCAGGAAAAATAGTATCCCAACGATGAATTTTTCTTGAATTTTTAAATATTATTTTACTGATTTTTTTTAATGTAGTTTTATCTTCTACGAATAAATATTTCATCCCTTTAATTTGGTGCTTATATATCATTACAGATGAAGAGAAACTGGAGGGCTGCGTCTCCAACTGCCGGAAGATTGATCATTGCTAAGTTACTAGTTCTATAATGATATACAGCTTACTCACAAACAAAAAAAAAGCCTCATAATTCTAGTCCTCTATTTCTGTGTATTTTTCTCTTTATTAGTGAGTTTCACCTTTCAATTCTGTCTAAAGAATTTGGATCAGATGATGCAGACGTTATCTGATTGCAGATTTTATTTGGTGGGAGTTCCAGTGAGAATATTTGCTAATGAAGTTTTTTTCGAATTTCTTAAATTAATGGATCGATAGAAAAAAATCGGGTGATTTTTAAAAATAGCCAGATTTACAACTGGTCGTTCAAAAATAGCCCAATTTCAAAAGTAATCGAAATTTAGCCACTTTTTATATAAAGATAAATCTGAGCGAAAACACTGTTCAAAACCCGGAAAATACTCCAGTATATTATGCTGGAGTTCCAGCATAAGTATACTTGAACTCCAGCATATTATACTGGAGTTCCAGGATAGTATGCTGGAACTCCAGCATAATATGATGGAGTTCCAGCATAAATACACTAAACTCCAGCATAATATACTGGAGTTCCAGCAAGTATAATGGTCCAGTATAATATACTGGAGTTTGGAGCACTAGTGCTCCAGTCTCCAGTATATTATACTTGAGCCAGCAAAGTATACCGGTCCAGCATAATATGCTGGAGTTCATATACAAGTGCACCGAACTCCAGTATATTATGCTGGACCGGTCTCTATTGCAGCAAAACGGTGGCTATTTTTCATTGACTTGGTAAACGCTAGCTATTTTTGATTGACCAGTCCGAAAACTGGCTATACCGTGAAATTTTGGCAAAAAAATCAGTTATAATTTTGTGATATTAAGCTGTTGCTACATTGTAACATATGCAAGTCTACACCAAATATCAAAAAGGTCTTAATTCAGAACATTTAATCTTAGGTGCGCGCGCAACTCATAATATGAAGTCATTCTTGACTCCTAATTACATGCTTAAGACTAATCTAAAGCAACTGCAAAAAGTTCTTTAGGGATGTTACACCTGTTCGGATAATCCAATTTTAAATTTAAGAAGTTAAGCTTATTACTGAAAATTCTTTTGGGCAAAATACAAAACTGGTCGGTCGGCTGAAACTAATTGTATTCGCTAGCCAAAAAGTGTATAAAATATGAATATTTCTTGTATACAATACACATATAAAAAAATTATTTATTGTGTCGACTAAAAATATATATTTGCTCAATTATTTACCTAATGCAAAAAAACAGAGGTGATAATAAATTTTCTCATTCTTTAGCCAATACCGAAAAAGTAATGACTAAACGAGGAACCGTCATGGCGAAGCGATAACTATTATTCATTAGGTCGTTTCTGATGGGCCTGCAAATTTTTAGGCGATTTGGAGCCGGTTGCCCAAATTCATGCAGATGGCGTGGACTAGCACACGAAAATCTGAAAATCGTCCTAAATTCCTGTTTTATGACCCTAAAATGCCAAAAACGAGGAACGGTTATGGCGAAGTGATGACTATTGTTCATTATGTCGTTTGTGATGGGCCCGCAAAAGTTTAGGCAATTCGGAGTCGATCGCCCGAATTCATGCAGATGACATGGACTATAGCACACTGAAATGTAGAAATTATCCTAAATTCGCGTTTTATGACCCTAAAATGCCAAAAAACGAGGAATGATCATAACGAAGCGATGACTATTGTTCATTAGGTCATTTCTGGTAGGCCCGCAAAATTTTAGGCGATTAAGCGTCGGCCGCCCGAATCCATGCATATGGAGTGGACTATAGCACACTAAAATCTGGAAATGGTCTTGAATTCCTATTTTATGGCCCTAAAATGCCAACGAGGAACGGTCATAGCGAAGTGATAATTTTTGTTCATTAGGTCGTTTCTGATGGGCCCGTAAAATTTTAGGTGATTAAGAGTCGGCAGCCCAAATTCATGTAAATGGCGTAAACCATAGTACACGAAAATTTGAAAATCGTCCTGAATTCCTGTTTTATGGCCCTAAAATGCCAAAATACGAGGAACAATCATGGCGAAGCAATGATTATTGTTCATTATGTCGTTTCTGATGGGCCCGTAAAATATAGGTGATTCGTAGCCGGTCGCCCGAATTCATATAGATGGCGAGGATTATAGCACACGAAAATCTGGAAATCGTCCTGAATTCCTGTATTATGATCCTAAAACACCAAAAAATGAGGAACGGTCATAACAAGCGATGACTATTGTTCATTAGATTGTTTCTTATGGACACGTAAAATTTTAGACGATTCGGAACCGGTCGATCGAGTTCATGCAGATGACGTGGACAATAGCAAAGCATATATATGATCCATCTCTACTCTTTTCAATAACAAAATAAAGTATTCAACTTTGTCCTAATAAACCCCCCCCCCCCCCCCCATAATAGGCTTTAATTTCTTGGTCTAATATACTAATTAACCTACACTACCGACATCTTACACCAATAAATGACGTGATACATGTCTAAAATGGAAACCAAACCACATGGCCTGCTTATTTTAATGGGAAACTATCAACTATGTCTATTTATAAGTGGATTATTACAAAAATTGATCAATTTGTAATAAAACAATAAAAGAACAAGAGCAATATTGCAGAGAAAGAGAGAGAAAATTCTTATTGAATTTTGGGATGAATTGAATAGAACCCTCTATTTATAGGGAGAAGGTGACTTAGCCACTAAGTAATAAACCCTAGAATCTCTCTAAATATAGACATTCACCATAAATAAAATTCTATTTATAACACTCCCCCTTGAATGTCTATTCAACAAATAATGTACCTCGTTAAAACCTTAACTAAAATAAAACCCAATGGGAAAAAAGTTCTAGAAAAGGAAAAAGAGTACAAATGTTTAGAAATGCACCTATTGGTTGCCTCGTTAAAAACCTTGCAAGGAAAACCCAGTGGACAAAACCTTGTAAGGGAAAAAGAGTGCAACGCGCATTAACTCCCCCTGATGAGCATCAATTCACATCCTTGAGCCTTCGCATCCCAATCTTGTATACTAGCTTCTTGAAGGTTGACGTCGGTAGAGATTTTGTGAACAAATCAGCCATATTATCACTTGAACGAATCTGTTGCACATTGATATCACCATTCTTTTGAAGATCATGTGTGAAAAATAACTTTGGTGAAATGTGCTTTGTCCTATCTCCTTTTATGAATCCTCCCTTCAATTGAGCTATGCATGTTGCATTGTCTTCATACAAAATCGTGGGTAGTTTGTCACATTTCACACCACATTTGTCTCGAATAAGATGTATTATAGACCTCAACCACACACATTCTCGACTTGCTTCATGAATAGCAATTATCTCAGCATGATTAGATGAAGTAGCCACAATTGATTGCTTAGTCGATCACCAAGATATGGCAGTGCCTCCACAGGTAAACACATAACCTGTTTGAGACCGAGCCTTGTGTGGGTCAGATAAATACCGAGCATCGGCAACAAGATCGGGACTGCAATTATTGCCATAAAATAAGCCCATATTGGTAGTCCCTTTTAGATACCGCAATATGTGTTTGATTCCATTCCAATGTCTCCTTGTGGGAGCAGAGCTATATCTTGCTAAGACATTAACTGAAAAAGTTATGTCAGGCCTTGTAGTGTTAGCAAGATACATTAGTGCACCATTTGCACTAAGATATGGTACTTCAGGACCAAGTAGCTCTTCATTCTCTTCTTGAGGTCGGAATTTATCCTTATTCACATCAAGTGATCGAACAACCATCGGAGTACTTAATGGATGTGCTGCATCCATGTAAAACCGTTTCAATACCTTTTCTATGTAGGCAGATTGATGAACAAAAATTTCGTTTGCCAAATGTTCAATTTGCAAACCAAGACATAATTTTGTCTTTTTGAGATCTTTCATCTCGAATTCCTTCTTTAAATAATCAATTGCCTTTTGGAGTTCTATAGGAGTTCCAATAGGGTTTATGTCATCAACATATATGACAAGTACAACAAATTTCGATGTTGTTTTCTTTATAGAAACACATGGACAAATGGCATCATTTATATAACCTTCCTTTAATAAATACTCACTAAGACGATTATACCACATTCTTCCTGATTGCTTTAGACCATACAAAGATCTTTGCAATTTGATTGAAAACATTTCCCGGGACTTTGAATTATGTGCATTGGGCATTTTAAATCCCTCGGATATTTTCATGTATATCTCATTATCAAGTGAGCTATAAAGGTAGGCGGTAACCACATCCATTAAATGCATGTCAAGCTTTTTATGGACAGCAAAACTAATGAGATAACGGAACGTTATAGCATCCATAACGGGTGAATATGTCTCTTCATAATCGACACCAGGCCTTTGTGAAAATCCTTGTGCAACAAGGCGTGCCTTGTATCTTTGTACCTCATTTTTCTCATTCCTCTTGCGTACAAAGACCCATTTATAGCCAACAGGCTTAACACCATTAGGTGTTTGGACTACAGGCCCAAAAACCTCACGTTTTGCAAGTGAGTTCGACTCTGATTGGATTGCTTCTTGCCATTTTGGCCAATCACGTCTTTGTCGACATTCTCTAACAGATTGAGGTTCAAGATCCTCATTATCTTGCATAATGCTAGATGCAACATTATATGCAAAGACATAATCCACCACTATATCCAATCAATTCAAATTTTTCTCAGTATCGATTGGATTTATTGATAGTTCCTTATTTTCTTGAGTCTCGGGCCCAGTGGTTTCCTCATGAATCTCAGTATTTGTTAAATCGTGGATTTCTTCGTGAGACTCTTTCGTAGTGTCATTTTGATCATTTGTTTTCCTTTTTCTAGGATTTCGATCCTTAGAACCTAATGGTCTGCCCCGTTTTAGGCGTGCTTTTGACTCATTAGCTATGACACTAGAAGATTGTCCAATAGGGACATCAATACGGATTGGAATATTCTCTGCAGGGATATGTGATTTTGTTATCCTTTTCAAATCCGTAAATGCGTCTGGCATTTGATTTGCTATTCTCTGCAAATGGATAATCTTTTGCACCTTTTTTTTCACAAATAGAGGCACGTGGATCAAGATGATATAATGATGGATTTTTCCACAAAATTTCCCGTCTGGTTTCACCAACTTCTCCCCCTAATTTTGGGGAAAATATCTCATCGAATCGACAGTCTGCAAATCGTGCAGTAAACAAATCCCCCGTTAATGTTTCGAGGTAGCGAATAATGGAGGGCGATTCAAACCCAACATATATTCTTAACCTTCTTTGCGGACCCATTGTGGTGCGATATGGCGGTGCTACAGGCACATATACTGCGCATTCAAAAATTTTTAAATGGGATATATTAGGTTCATGACCCAAAACTAATTGCAACAGGGAATATTTATGATAATTTGTTGGTCTGAGACGAACTAGCATTGCTGCATGTAAAATGGCGTGACCCCAAACAGAAGTGGACAACCTCGTTTTCATGAGTAACAGTCTTGCTATCAATTGCAGACGTTTAATTAAAGACTCTGCAGGGCCATTTTGAGTATGAACATGAGCTACAGGATGTTTCACTTTTATCCCAATTGATAAGCAGTAATCATTAAATGCTTGGGATGAAAACTCAGCAGCATTATCAAGTCTAATATACTTAATTGGATTATCGAGGAATTGCGCCCGTAATCGAATTATTTATGCCATTAATTTTGCAAACACGAGGTTGCGAGATGACAATAGGCACACATGAGACCATCTAGAAGATGCATCTATTAAGACCATAAAATATCTAAACGACCCACTAGGTGGGTGAATAGGTCCACAAATGTCCCCTTGTATACGTTCCAAAAATACAGGGGACTCAATCCCAACCTTTGTTGGTGATGGTCTAATAATTAACTTGCCTTGATAACAAGAAGTGCAAGAAAATTCATTATTTAAAAGAATATTTAAATTCTTTAATGGATGCCCGTTTGAGTTTTCAATAATTCGTCTCATCATAATTGATCCAGGGTGTCCCAATCGATCATGCCAAAGTACAAAAGTATTGGAATTAGTAACCTTTTGGTTTACGGTAGAATGTGCCTCAATTGCACTAATTCTTGTCCAATACAGGCCACAAGTTAAAGATGGGAACTTCTCAATAACCCTCTTTTGGCAAGAGACTTTCTTGGTAATGATGAGATATTCAATATTATTCTCATCTATTGTCTCAATATGATATCCATTTCGACGGATATCTTTAAAACTCAACAAGTTCCTCTTGGACTTGGAGGAGAACATTGCATTCTCTATAATAAGTACTGTTCCCTTAGGCAGAGTTATAGTAGCTCTTCCAGAGCCTTCAATTAATTTACTACTACCAGAAATTGTAGTAACATCTGCCTTAAACATACTTAAATGAGAGAAATATTTCTTCTCTTTGAATATTGTATGTGTCTTACATGAATCAACTAAATAAATATTTTTACAATTGGACATTGATCCAAGTTTGCTTTGTGAGATATCCATGCTTAGTCTTCTCAAAGAGCTTCTTGAGACGGTAGAGTCTCGCGCTGATAACGTGTAATAAAACAATAAAAGAACAAGAGCAATATTGCAGAGAAAGAGAGAGGAAATTCTTATTGAATTTTGGGATGAATTACAATGGAATAGAACCCTCTATTTATAGGGAGAAGGTGACTTAGCCACTAAGTAATAAACCCTAGAATCTCTCTAAATATAGACATTCACCATAAATAAAATTCTATTTGTAACACAATTCATAAAATATTACTAATATTAGTTAAATATAACCAATATTAGCCAATAGCTATGTGTAGCCAAAAAAAGGTCAAACTTTTGCTTTCTTTTGAGTGTGTATTATTAGAATAGATCGGGTACATCTAAGGAGCTTGAATCTCAATTTTGCGATGATTTGGTGAAGTTTTTGAGGTGGTTTGAATTGAAAATTCAAAGTAGAAGATGAACATAAAAAAAATATGTGTATCGCACTTTGTATTATTTGCGTATCACATATGTATCATATTTGTATCAAATGTGAATCACATGTATATCCATATATACCTGTGTGTGAGATACATGCGTGATACATGTTTGATACATGCGTCATAGAAGAATTTTTTGAACTCGATTTAACTACGAGTTTTGATACCAAATAAGTCCAAATCACCTCTAATCTTCCTCAAATTTTGTATATTGACCCAACCATACCCATAGTCACGACCCAAAATTCAACTAGTCGTGATGGCACCTAACCCAACCCGCTAGGTAAGCCAATTAACAATAAAACACAATATAATGATAATGATAATAGTTAAAAATGATATAACTGAATTTTATATAACTCCTCAAGGACTGGTAGTACGAATCATAAGCTTCTAAGACTTAGATTTTACAAAGCTTATATGAAATAAATATATCATCTGTTCGAAACGTACATAAACAGATTTATAAATCTAAAGTTACCAAGAACAAAAGTCATCTATAACTGAAATGCAGGTACATCTTCAATGCCAGCTCCCGTCATACACAGCAACATCAGCTCCAAAATCTGCACGCAAGGTGCAGAAGTATAGTATGAGTACAAACGATCCCTTGTACTCATGTAACGACCCGGCCGGTTGTTTTGAGAGTTATAGCCCGATCCTCTATTAACTGCTTTCCCCGTATCTCTTTCTACTTATGTGACTTGCCGGGAGGTTTCATTTGGGTTCTTGGAGTGTTTTGGGACACTTAGTCCCTAAATAGAGGCTTAAGTCTTAGGATTTGGACCGTAGTCGGAACTGTGTGAAGACGACTCTGGAATGGAGTTTCGTTAGCTCCGTTGGGTGATTTTGGACTTAGGGGCATGTTCGGATGGTGTTTTGGAGGTGTGTAGCTGATTTAGGCTTGAAATGGCGAAAGCCAAATTTTTAGAAATTTTGACCAGTAGTGGAATTTTTTATATCAGGGTCGGATTTCGATTTTGGAAGTTAGAGTAGGTCAGTAATGTTGAATATGACTTGTGTGAAAAATTTGGGGTCAATTAGACGTGGTTTGATAGGTTTCGGCATCGGTTGTAGAAATTTGAAGTTTCAAGTTCTTTAAGTTTGAATTGGAGGGTGATTCGTAATGTTAGCGTTGTTTGATATGATTGGAGGGCTCGAATAAGTTCATATGGTGTTTTAAGACTTGTTGGTATATTTTATTGAGGTCCCTGGGGCCTCGGGTGCGTTTCGGATGCTTAACGATTTGAAATTAGACTTATGCAAATGGCTGAAGTTTCTGGTTTCTAGTGTTTTCGCACCTGCGATAGGGAGACCGCAGGTGCGGGATCACACGTGCGGAGAGTCAAGCGCAGAAGCCGAAAATGGAGGAGTTTCCAGGGGTCACAGGTGCGAGGTGATTTTCGCATCTGTGATGCCTGCAGATGCATTAGAGTGTTCGCAGGAGCGGTGAAGGGCCGCAGAAGCGGACAAGCGTCCATAGGTGCGCACACGCAGATGCGACCCTTTGATTGCAGAAGCGGATGCTGAGTTTTAAGTGGAATCCGCACCTGCGATGGAGATTTCACAGGTGCGATGACAGGTCCGCAGATGCGGAATAACTGGGCAGAAAAGTGAAATACGAGGGTTTCATTCCCATTTCGATTTTTGGGACTTTGAGATCTCGGTGTGAGGCGATTTTTCAAGGTTTCTTTGAGAAGATTGTTGGGGTAAGTGATTCTAACTCGGATTGGGCTATATTTCCTGAATCTATTGCTATTTTCATCTTCTAATTAGGGATTTGAGTTGGAAATTTGGGGGAAAATGGTAGAAACTTCATAGACTAAAATTTCGAGTTTTGGAAGGCGATTTGAGGTCGGATTCGAGTAATTCTTGTATGGTTAGACTCGTGAGTGAATGAGTGTTCATATTTTGTGACTTTTATCCGATTCTGAGCGTGGGCCTAGGGAGACTTTAGGGCGATTTTCCAATTTCTTGCTTTAGTTTGATTTCATTAGCTAGATTAGTTTCTTGTAGTTATATTTATGATATGTCATTGATTTTAGCTAGATTTGGGCTATTCAGAGTCGGATATTCGTGGAAAGAGCATTATTACGGATTGACTTGAGCTTGGTTCGAGGTAAGTGGCTTGCCTAACCTTGTGTGGGGGAACTCCCCTTAGGATTTGGTACAGTTTTGATATGTGAGCACCGTGTATGTGAGGTGACGAATGCGTACACGGGCTATTTGTTGTAAAATCTAATTTTTACTGAGTAGTAACTTGTTTCTTCTTATTTGTGTTATATCATCATATGTAATTATCTTGTTAGCTTAGAATAACATGTCTACGTGTCCTAAATGCCTATCTGAACTTTGTGCAGCATGCTTAGTGGATTTTCCTACTTTTCTCTTGACTTATACTTAGTCTAAACTGTAGGATTTCTGCTGTAACTATTATTTTCCATTGTTTGAGCTGCATATTTACTTTGGGACTATGGAACGGTATTCCGGGAGATCCCCCTGCATATTTTCTTTGGGACTACGGGACAGTATTCCGGGAGATCCCCCTGCATATTTACTTTGGGACTACAGGACGGTATCCCGGGAGATCCCCCTGCATATTTACTTTGGGACTACAGAACGGTATTCCGGGAGATCCATTTGTACATTTACGTTTGGGACTACGAGACGGTATCTCGGGAGATCCCATGTTGCTACTTTGTGTACTGTACTGTTATCATTGCTATGATTTCTTTCCGGTTAAATTTCAGTCTTTATTTTACTGCGATATTTTTGTTCCTTCTTATTATATATATATATATATATATATATATATACCAGTAGGGCCCTGACCTCGTCACTACTCGACCGAGGTTAAGCTTGGCACTTATTAGGTACCGTTGTGGTGTACTCATGCCTCTTCTGCACATGTTTTTCGTGTGCAGATCTAGGTACCTCCTACCACCCTCAAGTTTAGTTGCACGATTGCTGCTGTTCAGGAGACTTCAAGGTACATTGGCCCGCGTCCACAGACCTCGGAGTCCCCCTCTATCCCCTTATGTAGATTCTTCCCTTTTATTTCTTTAGACACTGATGTATAGCACAATTAGAAATTCTTAGAAGCTTGTGACTTACGGTGTTTCGGGTTTTAGTAGAGTTTGTGTACATTTCGGGAGTTAGACTATTGTATATGCCGAGCGGCATCTCAAATGTTTATTTAAATTATATGTTGATGTTAGTTGTTAACCTTTATGTTTTTCATTTGATATTTCCGCAAATGTTAGGCTTACCTAGTCGTAGAGACTAGGTGTCGTCACGACAATTCATGAAGGGAGAATTTGGGTTATGACAAGTTGGTATCATAGCTCTAGGTCCATAGGTGTCGTGAGTCACAAGCAAGTTTAGTAGAGTCTCGCGGATCGATGCGGAGACGTTTGTATTTATCTTCGGGAGGCTATGGAACTGTTAGGAAAATTTCGCTTCTTGTTATTCCTTGTCGTGCGAAGTTGTTGACTTTGAAATTCTAAACTTATGTCTTCTATTCTCTCATAGATGGTGAGGACACGTGCAGGCGGAGATGACCAGGCACCCGCCCCTCGTACTAGAGCCGTCAGAGGCCGGAGCCGGGGTAGAGGTCGAGGACGCCTACGTGGTGCAGCTAGAGTACCCGAGCGAGCTGCTACAGAAGAGCCACCAGTAGCTCCGGTCGGAGCGCATGCACCTGAGACGCCTACTACTACTACACCAGCTCTTCAGGAGACCCTTGCATAGTTCCTGAGCATGTTCGGTACTCTAACTCAGGCAGGGTTGATTCCCCTTGCTCCAACCACATCTCAGGCCGGGGGAGGAGCACAAACTCTAGCCGCCCGTACCCTAGAGCAGTGGGTTCAGGTTGATCAGATTCTAGAGGTTATACCGGTGCCTCCTGTAGCCCCAGTTCAGCCTGAGGGTAGGCCAACAGTTTCAAAGGAGGGCAGCGTAGGCTTGAGAGGTACAAGAAGTACGACCCTCCTACATTCAGTGGCCTAGCGTCAGAGGATGCTCAGGGATTTCTGAAGTAGTGCCACCATATCCTCCGTACTATGGGCCTAGCAGAGTCGAGTGGGGTTTCTTTCACTGCGTTTCAGCTTAGAGGAGCAGCCTATCAGTGGTGGCATGCTTATGAGTTGGACAGTCCGGTTGAGGCAGCTTCTCTTACATGGGCTCAGTTCTCGGATATGTTTTTGAGAGAGTATGTTACTCAAAGCCTCGGAGATGCATGGCGCGCCGAGTTTGAGCAGTTGCGCCAGGGGGCTATGACTGTTTCAGAGTATGCAATTCGTTTTAGTGATTTGGCTCGACATGCACCGGCCTTGGTTTCTATAGTTCGAGAGAGGGTCCGTCGGTTTATTGAGGGGCTCCATCCCAGCATCAGGACTACCATGGTCCGGGAGTTAGAGATGGATATCTCGTATCAGCAGGTTGTGAGTATTGCTAGGAGAGTGGAGGGAATGCTTGCTCGGGAGAGAGAGGAGAGAGAGGCCAAGAGGTCTCGAGAGTCTAGCCATTATTCTGGTGCTCGTGCCCCAGCTGCAGTTCGACATGGTAGGGCTAAGTGAGTCGCCCTGTTCATTCAGCCTTTCCAGCCGCCAGTGGTATTCCAGCTACTCCTAGACCCCAGGAGCCTTATTATGCACCGCTAATATCTAGTGTGCCTCCTGCACGGGGTGCTTTCAGCGATCAATCTAGTAGACCTGGCCCGAGTCAGCCACAGCAGCCACGCCCTCCCAGAGCTTGTTTTGAGTGTGGCGACACTCGCCATATGGTGAGGGATTGCCCCAGACTTAGGAGGGGTGCACCTCCACAGACTTCTCAGGCACCGCGTGCTCCACCGAATCCTCAGGCCATGATTCCAGCACTAGCTACTACTCCACCAACTCAACCGTCGGGGGGGTAGAGGTCGCCCTAGAGGGGGAGGCCATGCCAGATACTATGCTCTTCCTCCTCGTACAGAGGTAGTTGCTTCCGACTCTGTCATTACAGGTGTTGTTTCAGTATGTCATGAATCAGTTATATTCGATCCAGGCTACACTTATTCCTATGTGTCATCTTATTTTGCCCCGCATTTGGGCGTATCTCGGGATTCCTCTAGTTCCCTTATTTATGTGTATACTCCTATGGGAGATTCTCTTATTGTGGGCCGCGTGTATCGGTCGTGTTTGATTGCTCTTAGTGCATTTGAGACCAGAGTCGATTTATTATTGCTCAACATAGTAGACTTTGATGTTATCTTGGGCATGGACTGGTTGTTGCCCCATTATGCTATTCTTGATTGTCACGCCAAGACTGTGATGCTGGCTATGCCAGGTTTACCATGATTAGAGTGGAGGGGTACCTTAGATTACACTCCCAGCAGAGTTATTTCATTTCTTAAAGCTCAACGAGTGGTTGAGAAGGGGTGTGACGCGTATCTAGCTTATGTGAGAGATGTCAGTAATGATACCCCTACAGCTGAGTCAGTTCCAGTAGTGAGGGACTTTCCAGATGTGTTTCCAACTGATTTTCGGGGCATGCCGCCCGACAGAGATATCGACTTTGGTATTGATTTGTTGCCGGGCACTCAGCCCATCTCTATTCCTCCCTATCGTATGGCTCCTCCTGAGTTGAAGGAGATGAAGGAACAGTTACAGGAAATGCTTGATAAGGGCTTCATTCGGCCCAGTGTGTCATATTGGGGTGCTCCTGTCTTGTTTGTGAAGAAAAAAATGGTTCTACACGTATGTGCGTTGATTATCGCCAGTTGAACAAAGTCACAATGAATAACATGTATTATTTGCCTCGTATTGATGACCTATTTGAACAGTTACAGGGTGCCCGAGTGTTTTTCAAGATTGACTTGCGCTTAGGCTATCATCACTTGAAGATTCGGGAGCCAAATATCTCGAAGATTGCTTTCAGGACTCGGTATGGTCATTACGAGTTCCTTATTATGTCATTTGGGCTGACCAACGCCCTAGCGACAATCATGCATTTGATGCACAGTGTATTTCAGCCTTATCTTGATACTTTCGTCATTATGTTTATTGACGACCTTCTGGTATACTCCTAGAGTCGGGAGGATCATGAGCAGCACTTGAGGAATGCGCTTCAGACCTTGAGAGAAAAGAAGTTAAATGCAAAGTTCTCAAAATGTGAGTTCTGGTTGGATTCAGTGGTATTTTTGGGTCACGTAGTGTCGAGTGAAGGGATCAAGGTGGATCCGAAGAAGGTGGAGGTAGTGCAAAGTTGGCCCAGACCGTCCTCAGCTACAGAGATCCGGAGCTTTCTTGGCTTGGCGGGGTATTACCGTCGATTTGTTGAGGGATTCTCGTCTATTGCAGCACCTATGACTAGACTGACCCAGAAGGGTGCTCCATTCAGGTGGACAGAGGAGTGTGAGGAGAGCTTTCAAAAGCTCAAGACAGCTTTGACTACAGCCCCAGTATTGGTATTGCCTACAGGTATGGGGTCTTGTACTGTTTATTGTGATGCGTCGCGGATTGGTCTTGGCGCGGTGTTAATGCAGGACCATAGAGTGATTGCCTATGCATCCAGACAGTTGAAGGTGCATGAAAAGAACTATCCTGTCCACAACCACTACTAAAAAATCAGGTTTTAGCGACGGACAAATTCTGTAGCTAAACAGAAAAATCCGTTGCTAATCTCATTTAGCGATGGATTAGCAACGGATTATCAAGAAATTCTGCTAGCTACGAGCGTTTTAGCGACAGATTAGCGACGACATTCGTAGCTAATTCCAGTTTTTTTTGTAGTGAACATTGAGCTAGCAGCTATTGTTCATGCCTTGAAGATTTGGAGGCACTATTTGTACGGTGTCCCCTGTGAGATCTACACTGATCACCGGAGTTTGCAGCATCTGTTCAAGCAGAAAGATCTCAACTTGCGTCAGCGGAGGTGGTTAGAGCTGCTTAAGGATTATGATATCACCATTTTGTAGCATCCTGGGAAGGCCAATGTGGTGGTCGATGCCTTGAGTCGCAGGGCGGGGAGTTTGGGGAGCTTAGCATATTGCCAGCAACAGAGAGGCCATTGGCACTGGATGTTCAGGCCTTAGCCAACCAGTTTGTTAGATTGGATATTTTTTAGCCGAGTAGAGTTTTGTCTTATGTGGTCTCTCAGTCTTCTCTTTATGATTGTATCAGGGAGCGTCAGTATGATGACCCCCATCTGCTTGTCCTTAAGGACACGGTTCAGCACGGTGATGCTAAGGAAGTCACTATTGGGGATGATAGTGCATTGAGGATGCAGAGCAGGCTATGTGTACCCAATGTAGACGGATTGCGTGAGTTGATTCTTCAGTAGGCTCACAGCTCACGGTACTCCATTCATCTGGGTGCCACAAAAATGCATCAGGACTTGAGGCAGCATTATTGGTGGCGTACAATGAATAAGGACATAGTGGAATATGTAGCCCGATATCTACATTGCCAGCAGGTGAAGTATGAGCATCAGTGGTCGGGTGGATTGCTTCAGAAGTTAGAGATTCTAGAGTGGAAATGGGAGCGAATCACTATGGATTTCGTTGTTGGACTCCCACGGACTCAACGGAAGTTTGATGCAGTTTGGGTCATTATAGATAGGCTGACTAAGTCAGCTCATTTCATTCCTGTGATGACTACTTATTCTTTCGAGCAGCTGGCTCGAGTTTATATTCGCGAGATTGTCAGGCTTCATGGCGTACCGGTATCTATCATCTCTGACCGGGGTACGCATTTTACATTACGGTTCTGGAGGGTCGTATAGCAGGAGTTAGGTACTCGAGTGGATTTGAGCACAATATTTCACCCTCAGATGGACGGATAGTCCGAGCGCACTATTCAGATTCTAGAGGATATGCTCCGTGCGTGTGTGATGGAGTTTGGAGGTTCTTGGGATCAGTTCTTGACACTTGCGGAGTTTGCCTACAACAACAGTTATCAGTCCAACATTCAGATGGCACCGTATGAGGCTCTGTATGGTAGGCGGTATCGGTCCCTGTTGGGTTGGTTCGAGCCGGGCGAGGCCAGATTATTGGGTACGGACTTGGTTCAAGATGCCTTGGAGAAGGTTAAGGTGATTCAGGATAGACTTCGCACAACCCAGTCCAGACAGAAGAGTTATGCGCATCAAAAGGTTCGCGATGTTGCATTCATGGTTGGAGAGTGGGTCTTGCTCCGGGTTTCGCCTATGAAGGGCGTTGTGAGGTTTGGAAAGAAGGGCAAGCTGAGCCCAAGGTTCATTGGTCCATCTTAGGTGTTACGGCGAGTTGGGGAGGTTGCTTATGAGCTTGCCTAACCTCCCAGTCTAGCAGGAGTCTATCCGGTATTCCATATTTCTATGCTCCGGAAGTATCACGGTGATCCGTCTCATGTGTTGGATTTCAGCTCAGTCCAGTTGGACAAGGATCTATCTTATGTTGAGGAGCCAGTGGCTATTTTGGACAGACAGGTTTGAAAGTTGAGGTCAAAGAACATTGGTTCAGTGAAGGTTCAGTGGAGGGGTCAGCCGGTCAAGGAGGCGACTTGGGAGACCGAGCAGGATATGCGCAACGTTATCCTCATCTTTTCACCACTTCAGGTATGCATGTATGCTTGTTCGAGGACGGACGATTACTTTAAGAGGGGGAGGATGTAACGACCCGGTCGGTCGTTTTGAGAGTTATAGCCCCGATCTCCTATTAACTGCTTCCCCCGTATCTCTTTCTTCTTATGTGACTTGCCGGGAGGTTTCGTTTTGGTTCTTGGAGTGTTTTGGGACACTTAGTCCCTAAACGGAGGCTTAAGTCTTAAGATTTGGACCGCAGTCAGAACAGTGTGAAGACGACTCCGGAATGGAGTTCCATCGATTCCGTTAGCTTCGTTGGGTGATTTTGGACTTAGGGGTGTGTCCGGATTGTATTTTGGAGGTCTGTAGCTGATTTAGGCTTGAAATGGCGTAAGTCAAATTTTTGGAGATTTTGACCGGTAGTGGACTTTTTCATATCGAGGTCGAATTTTGATTCCGGGAGTTGGAGTAGGTCCGTATGTTGAATATGACTTGTGTGCAAAATTTGGGATCAATCAGACGTGGTTTGATAGGTTTCGACATGGGTTGTAGAAATTTTAAGTTTCAAGTTCTTTAAGTTCGAATTGGAGGGTGATTTGTGATTTTAGCGTTGTTTGATGTGATTTGAGGGCTCGAATAAGTTCGTATGGTGTTTTAGGACTTGTTGGTATATTTTGTTGAGGTCTCGAGGGCCTCGGGTGTGTTTCGGATGCTTAACGGATTGAAATTGGACTTATGCAAATGGCTGAAGTTTCTGGTTTTTGGTGTTTTCGCACCTGCGGTGGGGAGACCGCGGGTGCGGAATCACACGTGCGGAGAGTCAAACACAGAAGCAAAAAATGGAGGAGTTGCCAGGGGTCACAGGTGCAAGGTGATTTCCGCATCTTCGATGCCCGCAGATGCGTTAGAGTGTTCGCAGGAGCGGGGAAGGGCCGCAAAAGCGGACAAGCATCCGTAGGTGCGCACACGCAGGTACGACCCTTTGATCGCAGAATCGGACTTTGAGTTTTAAGTGGAATCCGCACCTGCGATGGAGATTCCGCAGGTGCGGTGACGCAGGTGCGATGGAAGGTCCGCAGATGCAGAATAACTGGGTAGAAAAGAGAAATTCGAGGGGTTGATTCCCATTTCGATTTTTGGGACTTTGAGAGCTTGGTGTGAGGCGATTTTTTGAGTTCCTTTGATAAGATTGTTGGGGTAAGTGATTCTAACTCGGATTGGGCTATATTTCATGAATCTATTGCTAATTAGGGATTTGAGTTGGAAATTTGGGGGAAAATGGTAGAAACTTCATAGACTAAAATTTCGAGTTTTGGAAGGCGATTTGAGGTCGGATTCGAGTAATTCTTGTGTGGTTAGACTCGTGAGTGAATGGGGGTTCATATTTTGTGACTTTTACCCGATTCCGAGACGTGGGCCTGGGGAGACTTTTCGGGCTATTTCCAATTTCTTGCTTTAGCTTTGATTTCATTAGCTAGATTAGTTTCTTGTAGTTATATTTATGATATGTAATTGATTTAGGCTAGATTTGGGCCATTCGGAGTCGGATATTCGTGGAAAGAGCATTATTATGGATTGATTTGAGCTTGGTTCGAGGTAAGTGGCTTGCCTAACCTTGTGTGGAGAAACTCCCCTTAGGATTTGGTACTATTTTGATATGTGAGCACCGTGTACGTGAAGTGACGAGTGCGTACACGGGCTATTTGTTGTAAAATTCGATTTTTACTGAGTAATAACCTGTTTCTTCTTATTTGTGTTATATCAGCATGTGTAATTATCCTGTTATCTTAGAATAGCATGTCTACGTGTCCTAAATGTCTATTTGAACTCTGTGCAGCATGCTTAGTGGATTTTCCTACTTTTCTCTTGACTTGTACTTAGTCTAAACTGTAGGATCTCTGCTGTAACTGTTATTTTCCATTGTTTGAGCTGCATATTACTTTGGGACTACAGAAGGGTATTCCGGGAGATCCCCCTGCGTATTTACTTTGTGACTATGGGATGGTATCCCGGGAGATCCCCCTGCATATTTACTTTGGGACTACGGGACGGTTTCCCGGTAGATCCCCCAACATATTTACTTTGGGACTACGGAACGGTATTCTGGGAGATACCCCTACACATTTACGTTTGGGACTATGAGACAATATCTCGAGAGAACCCCTGTTGCTATTTTGTGTACTATACTATTATCCTTGTTGTGATTTCTTTCCGGTTTAATTTCAGTCTTTATTTTACTGCGATATATATATATATGTAAGGCCCTGACCTGACTTCATCACTACTCGGCCGAGGTTAGGCTTGGCATTTACTGGGTAGCGTTGTGGTGTAATCATGCCTCTTCTGCACATGTTTTTTGTGTGCAGATCCAGGTACCTCCTACTAGCCTCGAGTTTAGTTGCACGGTTGCAACTGTTCAAGAGACTTCAAGGTACATTTGCCCGCATCTGCAGACCTCGGAGTCCCCCTCTATCCCGTTATGTCGATTCTTCCCTCTTTTTTTCTTTAGACACTGATGTATAGCACAGTTAGAAATTCTTAGAAGCTTGTGACTTACGGTGTTCCGAGTTTTGGGAGAGTTTGTGTACATTTTGAGAGTTTGACTATTGTATATGCCAAGCGGCATCTCAAATGTTTATTTATATTATATGTTACTGTTAGTTGTTAACCTTTATGTTTTTTATTTCATTTTTTCGCAAATGTTAGGCTTGCCTAGTCGTAGGGACTAGGTGCCGTTACGACAATTCACGAAGGGAGAATTTGGGTTGTGACAACTCAATAAGTAACAAACCTAACCTTTAGGTTGAAAGCAATGACGAGCTTGGACAACGGTCAGAGTCCAACACCAATCGCCAAGAACAACTCGTAATAATATAATAAAAGCAGTACAAGTAATAACTCAAAAGATATTATGCTCAGCTTGTCCACAGTTACGAAAAATATGCATGCTTTTCAGGTATAACGGTAAAACCCAAATCTTTCACCGAAATCACAAAAAAAAAATTCCCAAAAACTTTCAATGACAGATAAGATGTTTCAAAATCAGATAGCATAAGCATAGTACATCTCTATGCTTACATGTCAATGTGCATGTGAATTCATGAATATCATAAACCGTGTAGCATGAGGAAATCCATCTCTATGCATGTATGTCAAGTATGCATGTCAAATGCAGTGCATCACAGTGATGAACTCATGTACTCACACTCTTAGAGTACTCAATCTCACTGTCTCGCACTCCCGCTTATCACGCTCAATCACTCACCACACTCAGTCACTCAACATTGTACGGTACCTGCGCTCACTGCTGGTATGTTAGACTCCGGATGGGCGGATCCTGCCCAAGCGCTAATATAAAGCCAATATGGCCTGCTACGGCGTGCAACCCGATCCCATCAATAATAATAAGGCCTGCTGCGGCGTGCAGCCCGACCCATATAATAATAATATATATATAAAGCCAATATGGCCTGCTGCGGCGTGTAGCCCGATCCACCATATCTCTCACAACACAGCTCTCAGGCCCCAACTCAGTCATCAATCTCTCCAGCCTCTCGGGCTCACAAATTTCATTCAATCAGCCCAAGCAATCATAACATGATGTGACAACAAATGATAACAGAGACTGAGATATGATATGCGAATGAATGTATATGTAATTGCAATTTAAGCAAATAACTCAACAGCGCAGATGACCTCAGTGGGTTCCAACAGAATAAGCATATAGCCTAAACGTGATTTCTAACATGATTTACAGCTCATTTACTATAACACGTAGAAATTTCATGGATAGAAACAAGATTAGGTAACTACACAGTATCACATAATCAACCGAGTCATAATTCACACGGTGCACGCTCACACGCCCGTCACCTAGCATGTGCGTCACCTCAACACCAAACACATAACATGTATGTTCAGGGATTCATACCCTCAGCACTAAGTTTAAAAGTGTTACTTACCTCGAACAAGCTTATTCCACTACTAAAAAGTAAATGGACACGGTCGCATGCAATATAATTTACCCAACTATGAGTCAGGGTCAAATCCCACAGAGAACAATATATAAGCGATTAGGCGTGTAAGAGAATTTCACTTGTTACTACTAAGCCAAACACTTAGAAAAGTTTTGAGAAAATATTTATAACTAATTGCAAAAATGTAAACTAACCTAGAAAGCAAGTAAAATGATCAATGGCTACAAGCATGGATGCAATGGGAATTATACTCAAGTAACGATCCAATGTATTTCATGATTTTACAACTATGAGCGAGTTTATGTTAATTAGCCTCGAGTAATAATTCTATATTAGCTTCTTTCGAAGACTAACAAGACTTCCTGATTGAATTATCCCTAAAACAATTAAGAGACTAAGCACACCCAAATATGACTACAAGTAGTTCAATCATATCCCTAGGTAGAATCTATAAAGTGAGGGTTAAAGCGTCAAGTTCTTGTTAATTTATCTTTCCCAACCCCAAATTATCTTTCCCAAAATTAATTCGAAGTAAATGGGTGAGTCCTAAGGTTAGCTAATCCCATTGGAAACATTAAAGAACAAGAATAATTAAATAAACAATAACTCACTTCAATATAACTAAAAATCGTTTAATGCATAAGCACAACAAGATATTTAATCCACACTTTAAATATGAATATTTTCATAAACAAGATTCAAGTGTTGGAAAAAATACTACACATTTAGATATTCAATACAAAGCAAGAAAATGAAGAAATGAGCACAAATGAGAAAGAAATTCTCAACCAAAAGCTTCAAATCTTCTAGACCCAAGTGTGTGTGTAAGAACTCTAGCTCCAAAACTTGTGTTCTCTTCTCAAGATATGTCCAAAATATCCAAAGACTGCCAAAGATATGTTTCCAATCAGCTAAGTCATGTATTTGTGGGTTTGGAACGGAGATAATGTGAATTGTCAAAAGTGCCAAAAACTGAAGATTGTTGATCGCACCTGCGGAATAATCCACGTAGGTGCGGTTTCGCAGATGCGTATAGGAGCTCGCAGAAGCGAGATTTGATGGAAACAGGGTACTCCGCAGAAGTGACAAATCGCCACAGAAGCGCTTCGCAGAAGCGATTCCTCAATCGCAGATGCGATCCCAGCGAAAATTGCATAATTCCGCAGACGCACGCTTTTACTCGCACATGCGAGATCGCATAAGCGCACAGTGTTCCGCAGATGCGGAATCACTGAAGGGATTTGCACTTGTTTACTCATTTTTTCTCAATTCCACTTCAATTGAATTCAACTCTCTTCATGTCATCATTTACCTGAAAATCTAGCAATACACACCATAAAAAACCTCATATCATAATGAAGGGATATAAAAACTAAAGGAAAGGGACTAAATAAATGGTAAAATCACCACTCATCACAAGCCGAATCCAATATCGAGCAAGCCAAACAATACTCCAGTAATGCCATCCCGCACGTACCAACCTCCGAACGGCTCGAAACTAGCCAAAGGCAACTCAAGAACATCAAATAATGCCAAAAGAAACAAACTCAATCGATAAAGGTAGAATTTTTAATCAAAAGTCCAAAGCCAAACCTGGGCCCGCACCTCGAAATCTGGCGAAACTTACAAAATCCGATAACCCATCCAATTACAAGTCCAACCATACTAGTTTCACTCAAATCCGACTTCGAATTGATGTTCAAAAATTAAATTTATGAAATTTTCGACAAAATCCCCCAAATTTCACTTTAAAATCATCAATCAAATGCCAAAAATGAAGATGGATTCATGAAATATAACCAAAATCGAGTACAGAACACTTACCCCAATCTATGTGTTGAAAATCGCAAATTGCCCAAATCCGAGCTCCCCAACTCAAAATATGACCAAATGAACAAACCCTCGATATTATATGCTTCTGTGCAACTGTTCTGCCTCGTTTCTTGTGCCAAACAATCCCCAAACTCGTTTTTGGCGCTTTCAATGGATTCCTCGTAAAATTCCCGTTAAGTTAGGTTTTTGAATCATTCCATTTGACCTTAAATTGAAGGATATATGTTGGTTCCAATATTTGGAAATAGTGCAGATTTGTAAATACGAATTCAATGGCAATTTCGTAATTAATCTGAAAAAACTAGCAACCTAATTCTTAGTAAAATGACCATAAATTCCTCATACGATGTCGAAACTTGATGATTTCAGTTGCTATGGTTCCAAAATTACGATGCGGATGTAATGGTTTAGTCAAAACACGAATCAAAGGTCGTTTGCTCAATATGATAACCTCTATTCTCAAATCGACGTCGAAATCGAAAGCAATCACCATTCACCCAAAAAGTCAAACATTGGTCAACTGTTCCAACTTAAAGTTTCTAATACGACAATCATTCTTCCAAATCAATCCCGAACCGCTCGAAAATCGAAATCAATCGTACACGCAAGTCATAGTATATAATATGAAGCTACTCAAGACTTCAAATAGCTGAATGGAATGTAATTGCTCAAAATGACTGGTCGGGTCATTACACCCATTGAAAAAAGTCCTTTTTTTATTTAGATTTTTGGAATCTTGTCTATATATTTTTTTATATTTTATCAACGTGTTTGCTACCTCATCCATGAAATTTAATTTTCATCTTTCATCTAATGTTGCTGATCACGATTAAACATATGAAAGGAGAACTTTGCGTGTGATTCTTGGAGAGAAAGAACCATATTTATTTGGGTTTTTAAATTTTATATGTGTTTAACTAGTTTTGTAAGTCTATGATTAATGGCTATAGGTTAGTAAGTTAGGACTTATTTGGGAATTTTTTGTAAGATTCCCTATTTTAATTTGTCTATATTTGTTTAGCCCACTTTCTAAAACTATTTTCATTAAATCAATGTTAAGTCTATTCCAGAAAAAGTGTTAACAAACAGCAGTTCGGAGCAACAACAATATCACAAAAGGCATTCCTCATGGCACAAACAATCTAACAAAACTTCTAGCTTTATTGCAGGGTCTCAAAGTATCCAATGAGCAAAAACTTGTTACAACTGAAAATAGCCACGGATTCAACTGAGGTAATACGAATGATTAAACATGGAAATAACACTTATTAACCAATTATCTGAATGCATGCTCTTAATGCAAAATATGGGGAACACAATGGTAAAGCACACGTTCGCGGGGGAGAATAGAGTGGCGGATCTCTTAGCAAAAGAATGTGAAAAAAGGAAGTTTTTTAATAAAGTTAGATTCCTAGCAGTTCCTCCGGTGTATGAAAATAAAGTATTTTGAGCAAACATCATAAGAACTACTTCTGAAAGACAAACATTAGTCTGTAATATTAATAGTAATGGTAATTTAGAGGAACGAACTATTATTCCTCATAATTACAATGATTTACCACTAACTATAAGCTCTAATGCCCCCGCTGATGTTTTAATATTTATGTATTTATAAAATCCAACTAACCAAAAAAAAAGAATCAGTAAGGAGAAAAAAAATATAAGAGCAGCATACAGCGTTTATGGTACTTGAAGGATGGCAGCTATTTCGGTCATGCGAACTTGGTACTCAAAATGACGATAAGATACTATGATCAAAAGCTTAATGCTGCGAAAGAATCTCACATTAAATATGATAAGTATAATTTTTGTTTTGTTACATAGTATCAAAATTTGATAACATCAGTAGGTAAGTATAACGTTAAATTGTATTTATAGAATTGGGATATAATCATTGTTCTATCAGTGGAAAAATTCTCTCCCCACAATTATCCCCCCTCCCCCTAAGATGGCCTCATCCCCACCCCCTGTACAAGACCAAATACCATACCAGTACCGAAATCATCCGACCCATCGGACATTAGTTCGGCTCCTATGGAAATCAAAACAACTCCGAAAAGGAACACTTTTACAGAAAAAACTTGACGAAGTCAAGTGTCAACTACCCCAGTACCACCAAGCCGGAACAATGTCGGAGATAACTAGGATCGAAGACAACTCAGAGCCCATCATCCTAAGCCAGGAACAAAAATTGAGAATCTATCACCCTTGGAGATTCTCAATTATCCTCAAAGTCTTTGGGAGAAAAATTCCACCCCATGTCCTAAAAGCCAAGCGTCAGCAGCTCTGGACCCCCAGGGAGCAAATAATCCTTATCGATCTGGGCTGGGAGTTCTTCATAGTCAAGTTTGAAAAGAAAGAGAACATGACGACAGCCATGAACGGAGGCCTATGGTTTATCATAGGCTATCTCCTATCAGTTAGGAATTGGGAGCCCAATTTTATGCCATCTGTCTCAAAAATCCAAACCGCAGCCATTTGGATCTGGTTACTCCAACTGCCCACAGAATTTTACGACAAGAAAATCCTAGAAAGGGTAGGAACAAGGGTGGAGAAATTTTTAAAGATAGATATGTGCACCTCTTCCACCCTAAGAGAAAGATATGCATGTATCTATATCCAAGTGCCAATTGAGGTTCCCCTTCAGACGGATGTAGTGATTGGAGATTATAGGTAGCCGATCAAGTACGAGGGTGAGGGTATTATGTGCAAAAAATGTGGGAGAATAGGCCATATCTCAAGGAAATGCCCTCTTCAACCACCACAAGAGGCACAGGAGAAGGAAGAGACATCCACGACGAGCACAATTACTCAAGAGGATAGGGACTGAAAGGTGGTGGAATTCCCAAGGAAAGCACGGTGGAAGGGAACAGCAACGGAGCGCCAAAATCTCAGGCAACAAGGATTAATGGACAATAGACTAGAAGGTAGGAAAAAGGTGCCGGATTCAGGTAAGTTCTCCATTCTTGGGACCTCCAGGGAGGGCGGCAGCGATGAGGGTAGCACTAGGGCTGCAAATCAAGATAGCCCAATGAAGCAGGCCCAAAAAAACATACATGGGCCATACTAGCCCAAAACCCATCGTGACTAGCAGCAAGTGCCAGACAAGCCAAAGGCACACACATATGGGTCTACTTCAGATGGCCCACAAAGGAAGCACATGCCCCAATCTATGTCCAACTTGGGCCACACGGAAGACATATGCACATACACCACGCACACAATGCATGTCACTCACAAATCCCAAGACCAAATACACCACCCACTTCGGGTAATTATCCTCTACAAGTTACCATCCCCAAAATGGTATAGACTTACCCCACTAAAAGTCAATTAGAGAGACCCACATAAGGGTCAAAATCAAGTCATAATACATTCTCTAACGGGAAAAGGGTTAGAGTTTTAATCTCTCGGAGTGGCATTCACACTCAAAACCTTACGCACCCTATTTCCCTTCATTATTTCCCCTCTGATGACTTGACTGAAGCAGTCGCCTCCCAAATATCTTAGATTATGGGAGATTTTCAGGCACGAAACCCAAATAAGAAATGGAGTGACTTAAATAGTAGCTCCTTGACAAGTAGAGATAACCCCACTGTCACCCAAAACAACAAGAATAGATAATAATCAAACCACCCTCACCAACCATGCCCACATGCAAAACCAGGAAGGGGAACCAGCTCTCATCGTGGTGACCTCGTCACCTCTACCCATGGACCACATCCCAACTTCATGGCTAGAGATGGCTCTACATGGGGTTCTTTTTCCCCTAACTTTCAAAATAGGATCAGTGCCCATCACAGTGGGCATCCAAAACCCCATTACCTGGTCTAAGTTGTCACTACAAGTCTAAACCATGCAATGCTAAATATGGCCACAAGCTATGGTTAGGAACATTGATGTAGGCCCAGATGGCCCTGAGTCAACAGACCTTATCAACAAACCAACCGAGCTCACTGATGGAGCAGATAATCCACACACTTCCCTTTTTCCCTATAGTTTCCCCTGAGCAGGGGATACCCAGCCCAACCATCCAACCAACATGGACAATGACCCCACCACCAAAAACAACCTAGGTGGCAGAGTTAGAAAATGTCCACGAGCATCTACAGGCAACCAACACAGAGCTGGAGGACCTGATAGCAAAGTTGGGTGTGCCCAAAACAAAAGCTATGCTCTTGCAATAGGAGGAGCAAATAGAGTTCAGAGGGTCTGGGGGAGAAATACTTATCGTACTATGCCCAATGAGCATGGTAAGGTGCAGAGTAAAACTAAGTCTAGCCTTAGGAAAAGACTCAGGAGACTTAGCTGTAAACTTAAACCCAGTACTGGCACATACTCAAAACCCTCCAAGTTAGGAGAATCAGGAGGGCTCATCAAGGAAGGGGAAAGCCAAATGCCTGAAAAGGAAGTCACCCACCAACCCCAAATTGTTAATGAACTTCATAATCTGGAATGCTAGGGGAGCCAACAGTGGGGAGTTTAGAAGGCACTGTGCTGAAATGGTCAAGCTGCACAAACTTGACATGCTTGTTCTCCTGGAAATCGGGATGACTGAACACAAGCACCTGATATAGGAATTGGGCTTCTCTGGCCAAATTCAAGCCTGAGATGTGGGTCTATCAGAAGGCATTATCATCATGTGGAATGATGAAATCATGAAGATTGATGAGATCTCCACCACCTCTCAGGGCATTAATGTCATGATTAAGGTAAGCCCCTCCTCCACCCCATGGTTATTTACTGTTATCTATGCTAGCAATATCTATGCTAACAAAAGGAATCTATGGGACCAACTCAAAGCCATTTCTAATTATTATAATGGGAGCTGGTTGGTGGGAGGAGACTTCAATGAAGTCCTCAGGGCCAGAGATAAGCATGGGGGAAACTGTATCTCTGCCCCAAGAGCTAACCTATTCTGGCAGTGCATAAACTACTGTAAACAAATTGACCGGGGCTTTAAAGGAAGTAAATACACTTGGACTAATATGAGGTATAGGAATAGAAGCTAACTAATCCGTGAAAGACTAGATAGGTGTTTGGAAAATGACTCTTTGATCCAGGAATACCCCTCTAGTTTAATTTCCCACCTTCCTAGAACATATTCTAATCACTGCCCAATGTTAGTCACTCTGTGGGCTAATCCTAGCAATAACTCTTTAAGATCCTTTAGGTTTGAGCCTATGTGGTATGGCCACCCATCCTTTACCAATGTGGTTCATCATGCTTATGTTGGGAATTGTAGTCTAGAGAGGGGTGACTGCTCAATTCCAGGCCCAAGTTTCCACCCAGAACAAAACTGTCTTTGGCAATATATTCCATAAGAAAAACATATCCTGGCCAGGCTGGGTGGAATCCAATAATCCAGAGCCTACCCTTTTAGCAGCTTCCTTCAGAAGTTAGAAGGTGAACTCATGGAGGAATACTCCTCAATTTTAAATAGTGAGGATGTTGTCTGGAGGAATAAGTCTAGGATCAACTAGCTCATGGAAGGGGATACCAACACTAGGTTCTTCGATATCTAAACTCTTAATAGGAGAAAAAGAAATATGATTAATGCACTTCAAGATGAAATTGGAAATTGGATAGAGAGTCAGCAGGAGATTAAGGAAACCATCTACCAATTCTACAACACTCTCTATAGCACTGATCATCACTCCTCACCCAATCCCTAGCAGAGCACAGCATACAGCACCCACACCCTCTCCAGTAGGGAACAGTCCAACTTGAATGCCCCATTAAGAACTAGTGAGATCAAGACTACATGTTCTCTTTCAAGCCAACAAAGGCACCTGGGCTTGATGGCCTCCACCCTTTTTTTTATCGAATATTCTTGAATATTTTGGAAAACAAAGTCACTCACTTTTGTGAACAAACTTTCTAGAGTTTTAAAATGAATCCTGAAGTGAACACAACTTATCTATGTTTGATCCCCAAGTGGGCCAATGCCACAATTATTAAGAACTTCAGACCAATTGAGTAGTGCAACACAATGTACAAGCTAATTACTAAAATCATTGTCAATAGAATCAAGTCAGTCCTCCCCTCCATCTTTGGACCTAGTCAAGCCAGCTTCATGTCCAACAAGATAGCTAGTGACATTGCCATCATAGTACAGGAATACATCGGTCACTTCAGTAAAATGAAAGGGAAAAATACTAGCATGATCCATAAGATTGATTTAGAAAAGGCTTTTGATATGTTGGAATGGTCCTTTATAAGGGATACCCTTGTGTCCTTTGGTTTCCCTAATAACATGACTAAGCTAATAATGTCTTGCATTTCGAATAGCTCTATCTCAGTTCTGGTGAATACTGATTATTTCCACCTTAGCAGAGGCATTAGGCAAGGAGACCCTATGTCTCCCTACATCTTCATCATATGCATGGAGAGACTTTCTAGGAGCATTGAGGCCCAAGTTAGTGATGGTAGTTGGTTTCCAATCAAAATTAGTCACTATGTGTCACGTCCTTAGTCGTTAACTAAGTACACATGCGACACTTGACAACTCGCTCACGATCTTTCACAACTTGCTCACATTTTTGCTATGCCAAGTCAGCCTTACTACACTCAAGATCTCTAAGAGAATGGTACAAAGAGCACAAGATAATTGTTAAAGGAAGCTTTATATTAGAGAGAACTTGAATTCTTTGCTTGGTGAATTACAAATGAATGGCCCCCTTTATATACTAGTCTCCTAGGGGCTAGTGTATAAATATTAATTGTTATACATGTCCTTAATATTTATAAGATAAGGATTTTCTCTAGAATTCTATACAAACCTAGAAGATTCTAAGGACTTTCCTAGCAAATCCATAGGGATCTACGGTCTTCCAAAGGAAATATCCATACTTTTCTAGAATCTTCTCATAAATGCTAGTCTTCCTTCTATGTAAGCTTCCACATGGTATTAATATATGCCAAATGGCGCAATGTAGCATGATGACATGGTGGGTCATCACACTCTCCCCCACTTAATATTGCGACGACCGTGGTGCAATGCTGTTGCATAAACTCTCGGATCTTATCTTTGAATTTCCATAAGCTTCATATCGTTCCCACGTGGCCTTCTCTGGTGATAGCCCCTTCCAATGGAACATAGCTGTGGCTTTCTGCCCTTATTTTCACCTGGCCTGGTAATCAATGATAGCCTCAATCTCTCGATCATGTGAGGCGGTGATAGTAATAGGCGCTCGACTTTATTGGCCCCTACTCGCCATCCTTGTCTCCATGATATGGCTTAAGCATGCTGGCATGTAAGACATGATGGATTTTAAGATACGATGGCATATCAAGCTTGTATGAGATCTTGCCTACCTTGGCGACGGTCATAAATGGCCCCTCATACTTGCGAATCAAATTCTGATGCATGCCCTGTAGTGCCTTGAACTGTCTCGAGTTAAACTTCACCATGACCATGTCCCCAACTCTATAGTCCGTGGGACTCCGCTTACGGTCCGTAAACTTCTTCATTTTCTTAGCAGTGTTAAGCTACTCTTCCCATCCCTTAGCCATATGATAAGCCCCCAAACTCTTTCCCTCGAATGCGACCGGTAATGATGTGGAGTTAGTGGTTTTTGGCCTGTGGCTAGCTCAAATAGTGTTCGCCCCGTGGACTCACTCCGCTACAAGTTATAAGAGAATTGGGCGATGTCCAGGAGCCTTGCCCAATCTTTCTGATGCACGCTTATATAATGCCTCAAGTAGCATTCCAGTAAGGTGTTGACGCGTTCCATCTGTCCATCCTGTGGGTGGAAACTAGTGGAAAAATGCAATTCCATGCCAAGTATGCCAAATAACTCTCTCAAAATGTTCCCAGTAAAACGGGGCTCTCGATAACTGATAATATGCCTTGGTAAGCCCCAATACTTCACCACGTTCTTAAAGAATAGCTTGGCGGCTTCCTTGGCAGTGCAACCTGGTGAGGCGGGTATGAAGGTGGAATATTTGGAAAATCTATCCACGACCACTATAATAGTACCATAACCGTCAGACTTCGGTAGGCAAGTGATAAAGTCCATAGTCACGCTCTCCCATGGACGCTCTGCAACTAGTAGTAGCTCTAAAAGTCCTCTAGTTTGTTGTTGCTCAACCTTGTCCTGTTGACAGACAAGACAAATCTGCACATAACACTCTATGTCATCTTGCATGCGTGGCAATTAGTAGACTGACTCAACCAAGGCCCTAGTGCGACGTTGGCCTGGATGACAGCCCACATTGTGTCATGACTCTCCCTTATGATCCTCCGTCTTATGTCTCCAAACATAGGCACATAGACCCACCAACCCGTGGTAAGCAATAGACCGTCTTTTATCCAAAAACATCTCGTCTTGCCCTGGTTGGCTAAATTGATAAGCTGTTTGGATGCTAGATCATGATGCATGAATTCTTTCACAGCCTCACGAATGTCCTAACTTGCTAAAGTGATGGTTGCAAGCTCGAATTTCTGGCTCAAGGCATCGGCTACAACATTACCTTTGCCCAGCTTATACTCCAGCATATAATCAAACTCGGCCAAGAAATCATGCCACCTAGCCTGTTTCAGTGTGAGCTTCTTCTGCGTCTCAAAGTAGCTAGTAGATACATTGTCTATCTTGACCACGAACCTAAACTCGAGCAGATAATGTCGCCATGTACGAAGGCAATGCACAATGGAAGTCATTTCCTTCTCTTACACCGTATAACGCTGCTCCGTCTCATTTAACTTGCGGCTCTCAAACCTATGGGATGCTTATCCTGCATCAGGACACCCCTAATGGCAAAGTCTGAGGCATCTGTGTGCACCTCAAATGTCTTGGAAAAGTCAGGTAATGCCAAGACTGGCTCCTCTGTTACAGCTGCCTTAAGGCCTTCAAATGCCTTTTGACAATGCTCCATCCAAACCCATGGCTTGCTCTTCTTTAGCAACTCAGTCAATGGTGCGGCCTTTGTTGAGTAGCCACTGATGAACTGACGATAGTAATTAACAAGGCTAAGGAAGGATCTCAATTCAGTTACCTTTATAGGTGCCTCCCACTCCTGGATAGCACGTATCTTAGCCTCGTCTATGCATAGCTCGCCATTGCTAATGACATGGCCTAAGAAGTGCACCTTTGATTGTGCAAACTCACATTTCTCCCTCTTGATGTATAGCTCGTTCTCCCGCAAGACTTTGAAAACATTCCTTAAGTGCTCTATGTACTCCTCCAAGGTGTTGTTGTAGATGACTATGAAGTCTAGGTAGACTACCACGAACTGATCAAGGTAGGGATGGAAAATCTTGGTCATAAGGGTGCAAAATATGGTCGGTGCATTGGTTAAGCCGAAGTTCATCACCAACCACTCAAAGGCTCCATATCTCATCACACGTGTTGTCTTCGGCTCATCCCCTTTTGCAATGCGAACCCGATAGTAGCCCTTGCAAAAATCCACCCTGGTAAAGTACTTGGCTTGCCCAAGTCTATCGAACAAATCAGCAATGAGCGGGATCAGGTACTTATTCTTCACTGTGACCTTATTAAGTGCTCGGTAGTCTATGCAGAAGTGCAGTGATTCATATTTCTTCTTCTGGAACAATACTGGTACGCCAAAAGGTGCCTTTGATGCCTGAATGTGACCAACATCTAGCAGCTCTTTCAAATGTTTCCTGGGATCCTCTAGCTCGGGCGGTGCCATACGATATGGGGCAAATGCGGGTGGCTTAGTCCATGGATCCAATTCAATCTTGTGATCCACCTCTCGCCTAGGCGGCAAGTGCTTAGGCAACTCCTCGGGCGTGATATCTTTGTTTCCCTCAAGTAAATTCTCTATGCAAGGAGACAGTGGCTCTTGAAAATCATTGTTGTCCTCCAGACTTGCAATGGTTGCCATGAATGTCGGCTCCCCCTTCTTGATCCCCTAGACAACCTGCATAGCTGAAAGTTGTGCTTGGCTCTATCCGTATAGCATAGTCACTGTATGTACCATGCAAGCTCCTTCTATCTCCATAACTGAGAGATGTTGGAGGTAGGGGTCGATCAAAGTATGACAATGTCTAAAGAACTCTTGCCTAGTATGATGTCAAAGATATCCATAGTGGTTACGGTAAAGTTTGTCATACCTTTCCAAGTTACCAATTTGACACCAACTCCAATAGATACCCCACTAGAATGTTGTAGCTCAGCATTCACGGTCTTGACGTGAGAGTTGGTTGCTGAAAGCTTCAATCCTAGTCTCTTTGCGGCAGCCTCAGTCACTTATGAGTTGCTCCAGTATCCACCATTGCACGAGCGGGCTTGTTGTTGATGGTAAGATCCATGTACTGATTGTCATTCTCGATAGGTTGGATAGCTTGCTTTGTGACAGCACCATATAATCCGATCATACCCAAGTGTGCGGTTCCTGAACCCTCTCCTTGTGGCTGCTCCTTCCATTCACGGACCATGGTACTGAGGCTCTTGAGGTCAGGATAATTCGTAAAGTTGTGCGGCCCTCCGCATATATAGCATCCATTCTTCTTGGCCTGCACCTTCTTCTCGGTGTATCCCTGACGGCCACTCAAATTTTTGGAATCTTGAGACTTGGAGTACTGTTGTTGTATCTCCTTGCCATTGCCACGGTCTCCCCCACCTTTGATATTGTTAACCTTTGACTCCTTGCCTTTGTCGTGCTTGTCATGCCTGAAATCCATCAATGATTCGGCCTCCACTATGGCTTGATCTATATCCACGACTTGTCGGCATTGCAACTCTTGCTTAGCCCAATTTTTCAACCCATCCATGAAGTGGAACAACAAGTCATCATTGGTCAGGTTGGGTATTTGAAGCATAAGGGTAGTCAACTCCTTGATATAGTCACGTATGCTCCCTATTTGTTTCAACTCCCTAAGCTTGCGCCTTTCCTCGTACAAGACATTTTTTGGAAAGAATTGTTGCTTGAACTCGGCTTTGAACTGATCCCACATGCTAATAGTATGTAGACCTTTATCCACATTAGCCATCTTCCTTCTCCACCATAGCACGACAATCTCTGAGAGGTACAACGCAGCAGTGTTGATCTTGGCCTCGTCGTCCCTCACTTTGTCGTGCCTGAAGTAGTTCTCCAAGTGCCAAAGGAAGTTTTCCACTTCTTGTGCATCACGAACACCTTTGAACACCCTCTTTTCGAAGCCTATATCTTGTCATCCCTCATCCCCACAACATTGTTGGCTGCCTCGGTCACGCCAGCATCGACATGCTCCTCGAGTGACTCTATCTTTGCCTTCATAGCATCGATAGTACTCAAAGCCTCCATGAGTCTGCACTCTAAGGCAGTGATGGTTTACCTTAATTCCATCTCGGTCTGTGCACGTCCCTCCAAGTCATTTCGGATACTCTCAATCTCTTCAAGAGTGTGCCCCTCAAGAACGCTAAGGGTGCTTTCCACTTTCCCCAAGTGTTGGCCAAACATCTCCACAAGGTCTATCCCCGAGTTTATCTTCCTCACCCACTCTTTACCGAGCGAGATGTCGTCGGTCAAGACCTCCACTTCATCTTTGCTCGCCTTAGTGGCAGATGATCTTGGGATGTAAACCCTTCGTTGGACACAACCTCGAGTAGCATCTCTTAGCTCTTGTTGGTGGCATTCCTCTTTTTGTTGTGTCCCTTCTTGCCAGCAGCATCCTGGATTACATTGGCTTGGGTGTTTACAACATTAATTTCTAAATTGTTCGCTATTCCCTAGTTGCAACCTTCGCTCTGATACCACGTTGTCACGTCATTACTCGTAAACTAAGTACACGTGCGACACTTGACAACTTGCACACGATCTTGCACAACTTGCTCACGTTCTTGCTATGCCAAGTTATCCTTACTACACTCAAGTCTTCATATCGTTCCCACGTGGCCTCCTCTGGTGATTGCCCCTTCCAATGGATGAGGAACATAACGGTGGCTTTCTGCCTTTGTTTTCGCCTGGCCTGGTAATCAATGATAGCCTCAATCTCCCGATCATGCGAGGCAGTGATAGTAATAGGCGCTCGACTTTATTGGCCCCTACTCGTCATCCTTGTCTTCATGATATGGATTAAGCATGCTGGCATGGAAATAGGATAGATCTTAAGATACGATGGCATGTCAAGTTTGTATAATATCTTGCCTACCTTAGCGACGATCTTAAATGGCCCCCCATACTTGCAAATCATATTTTGATGCATGTCCCATAGTGCCTTGAATTATCTCGGGTTAAACTTCACCATGACCATGTCCCCAACTCTATAGTCCGTGGGACGCCGCTTACGGTCCGCAAACTTGGATGACTAGGAATTACAATTATTTTAATAGCAAAAGGGAGCCAGTTTTATGCAAAAGTGCATTAGCCAAAGCTATAGAATACATCCATGTGGCAGGGGCTGTAAAGGAAAACCTGTCTTTGTCATACAAATCAAATGACATCCCCAGAAGAGACTACTATAAGCTCAACACATATGGAGCCACACTCCAAAATGGCCTAGTGAGAAGCCTGGGATGGGTAATCAGGAACAACATGGGGGATTGGGTAATGGGCTTCATGGAAAGGATAAGTTGTACTAACACACTACATTGTGAACTAACAGCCTTTATGCAGGGGCTAAAGATGGCGATAACAAATAACCTCCTTCCTCTAGAGGTTAATTTAGACTCAACCCATGTAATACATTGTATCAATAAAGGCAATCTAATTTATGACGCTTTGATATGTGAATGCAGCTCACTCCTGGTAGCATTGGGCCACCCAGTAGTAAGCCATGTCTATAGAGAAGCAAATATAGTCGTTGACAAGCTAGCAAAGGAAGTAGGGAAGTGGACTGAAGTGGGTAGAAACATTTTGGTAGTTCCTCCGATGTTTGTCAATGAACACAATGGGCAGACACCCTAGGAACTATTTTTGAAAGAAAAATAATGGTTTATGATATTACTAATGTAGCAATAGACTACTTTTTGTTTGTGGACGCGAACCGCGCACCACAAATTATAACTGTAGCCGACACTAATTAGTTTTTATTTATATTACATCACGTTTGACCCAAAAAAATTGCATTTATAGGAGTGCAATTAACTTGTTTCTCTGAAATTGTAGGAATTATGCATCCATTCTTAATACGAATAGAATAAACGAATGATACTTTTATGATAGGTTATGCATCTTGTTATATTTTGATGATCTAACAAACTTAAAGTTAAGAACCAGATAAGGACCTTTTCCATATCCTCAAGACTCAAGAACAACAAGTCTCAAGTCAGGGACATGTTTTAACATTTCATAGTCAAAGAAACAACAGAGGGAACAGATGGACATCAGTTCCCTTGCTGACTGTACCAGCCAACCCACACAACTGTAAAGTCGCAACAACTGTTTCTCTGCACACACGCAACAGTGCAAACAGTGCAGCAGTCACTTTATGTGGAATGCCCTTGTACCAAACATGCTTGCATCATTCAAGTGATGTAAACTATGTAATATTAACATGAAGCAAAGGCAAAACATCACACTTGCACATTCCAGAATTGATCGAGCTTTCTCTCAGGTGTGTTGCAATATTGAAAATAACTTTCAAGGGCATCAAGAACAAAGAACAACATAACAAAGGACCAGTTTCCTGCATTGAGTCACATGTCCTTAGTTGTGTTGCACCTTTGTTAAAGTACTTTACTTGTAATTCCTACTTAGCTTAGTCAGAAGCATTATGTAGGAAACCTTTTGTAAAATCATAAACCTTGTGTTTGTGTCTTGGCTAGAGTCAGTCGAGTTGTAAGCTTTGTAATAGATTTATTACAAAGGGTCTTGTAATAGAGTTGTTACAAGTTAGTGAGGGATTAAGAGGTTAATTCCTAGATTACAATAGGTTGTAATATGAAGTTTGCTCAGTAATGAAGTTTAAATCCTACGAGGGTAGGTCGTGGTTTTTAATCCTGTGAGCTGGGAGTTTTCCACGTAAAACTCTATTGTGTGATTTACTTACTGCTGTGTGTGTGCATTTTTATGACAGCTAATAGAGAACCTGGTTCTCTATATAGTTTGGTGAACCCATTATATTAATTGGTATCAAGAGCAAGTTCTTTCTATCAGGCTAACACCTAGAAAGGATCCTCATGGCTGCACCACCAAAGTTTGAAGAAGGTCAATCTACCTAGAGACCACCAAGATTCAACGGCCAATACTATGGATGGTGGAAGACAGGGATGCATGATTTTATCATGGCTGAAGATTTAGAACTGTGGGATGTTATCTGTGATGGCCCCTTCGTTCCTACGAAAACCATTTGTGAGCCAGCAATGTCAGTTCCTAAAACAAGAAAGGAATTCAACGATGCTCACCGCAAGGCTACAGAGAAGAATTTTCGAGCAAAAAAAATTCTCCTCTATGGTATTGGACCAGATGAATACAACAAGATCTCAGCTTGTCAATCTGCTAAGGAGTTCTGGGAAGCTCTCCAAATAGCACACGAAGGGACAACTCAAGTCAAGCAGTCGAAGATTGACATGTTAACCACTAAGTATGAGCTCTTCAGGATGAAGGATGATGAATCCATTCAGGACATGCACACTCGCTTCACCTCTATCATCAATGATCTTCACTCTCTGGGAGAAATCACTCCCAGGAATAAACTTGTCAGGAAAGTACTTAGTGTATTACCTGGTTTCAAGGAAAGCAAGGTAAATGCCATCACAGAGGCAAAGGATTTGCAGAAGATGACCATTGATGAACTCATTGGTAACTTAAAAACTTATGAAATGAAGAAGAAGGATAATGAGAGAAGAGAGCCCAAAAGGGAGAAGAACCTGGTCTTCAAGACAGACACCAATAACTCAAGTGGTGAGGATGCTAATATAGCCTACTTGACAAAGAGATTTCAGAAAAATAGTTCACAGAAATGGAGGTATTCCAAAGAGGAGCAGTTCCAGCAAGCCAAGAGGGTATGACCTATGTCATATATGCAGGAAGCCAGGACATTTCATCAAGTATTGCCCTCTCCACAAGCAAGACCAGTACAAACACAACACAGACAAAGGAGGCAAAAGGAACCAGGTTCCTGACAAAAGATCCAAGAGAAAAGACGTCGCTGACAATGTTGTGAAACAAGCTCTTGCTGTATGGGAGACTCCTCCAGCGAATCTGGAGAAGATGATGATCAAGGTGACAGCTCTACGATGGCAGTAGAAAGTGAAGCAGCTGAATATGATTCCATCTTTGCCCTGATGGCAAAATCAGATGAGGATGAGGAAGATGACGATGATGATGAGGTAAACTTTCTGGATGTTCAAAGAAATTTGAAGTCTTATTCTCAGAAGAAGCTTATATCCTTAACTAATGTTCTAATTGATGCATATCACAATCTCATTAACGATAAAAATGTGCATATTGTGGAACTAGGGGAAATAGAACATGAGAGAGATGATCTAGTGGTGGTTGTGGTTGATCTAAAAGAGACCATTGAGAGTTTAAAAAAGGAAAAAGATATCTTGACTAAGAGAGTTACAAACATAGAGTATGAGAGAGATGACATATTGGTATTAGTTGTAGACCTAAAGGAAACAATTGAGGAACTAAGAAGGGCAAGTAGATATGAGATCACTCAAAAGGGAAAGGAAGTTGCAAACGAGGCACACCTTAGGCTTGAAAATGAGCTAAAATCAGTAAAATCTAGTCTGTGTGTTGAACTTGAGAGAAACAAACAACTTCAGGAAGATCTAGGCAAAGTTAAGAATGATCTGGAAAAATCACTTAAGTGGACTTGGTCCTCTGATGCTATCACTGCCATGTATACGAACAATGGGGGAAACAAGTAGGGAATCGGGTTCCAAAGGAAAAAGACTCCTTACAACCCTCACAGCAAGTACGTTACTGTCCCTGATAACTGGCTTTGCGCTCACTGTGGTAACACTGGGCATTTTAAAGAAACCTTTAATGCCAGATTTCAGTCCCAACAGAAAAACAAAGTTTTTTCTAAAAAGGTAACTACTGCTAAAGAACTTGGTCCCCCATATAAACAACTTGTGATGCCTGCCTGGACCAAAAGAACAATGATTCACCCCTTTCCTCACTACAAGGGACCCAAACTTGTTTGGGTTCCTAAGTCTAGCCTTTGATATCCTTGCGCAGGGAGCAGTGAAAGGGAGCAACCAAATATGGTACATGGATAGTGGCTGGTCTAAGCACATGATTGGAAGCACAAATGACTTTCTTTTACTCAAAGCCCTGCAAAGAGGGAGTGTGTCCTTTGAAAATGGCAAAAAGGGATACATTCTGAGAATAAGAATGATTGGGAAGTCTCTCACTCACTCAATCAAAAATGTGTATTACGTGAACGGCTTGATGTGCATCTTACTGAGTGTTTCCCAAAGCTGCGACAAGGGAAACAAAGTGGAATTTGTGTCAAAAATATGCACAGTCACAAACCTTGTGATTGGTGAAGTGTTTCTGGTGGCTAAAAGATACAAAAATATTTATGTTGCTGACTTTGAGTCCTTACAAAATGGGGATCTCACTTGTCTAAGTGTTGTTAATGATAAAGCTAAACTATGGCACAGAAGATTGGGGCATGCAAGTTTTACGTTGTTGAACAAATTGGTCAAGAAGGACCTGGTTCGTGGCCTCTCCAAGTCAAGCTTCAAGGATCACAAGGTGTGTGATGCATGCGCAAAAGAAAAGCAAATCAGATCCTCCTTCAAGACCAAAAAGGAAGTTAGTACCTCAAGGCCACTTGATCTCCTCCATATGGATTTGTGTGTACCTATGGGGGTGCCAAGTAGAGGAGGAAAGAGGTATATTTTTGTTATAGTGGACGACTTCTCCAGATTCACCTAGACCCTGTTTCTCAGAACCAAGGATGAAACCTTTCCAGTATTTGCTGCATTTGTGAAGAAGATCCAGGTAAAAATGAGCCATAATGTGGTGTGTATAAGATCTGATCATGGCACAAAATTTGACAATGCTAAATTCGACGAATTCTGTGCTGAAAATGGCATGTCACAATTTTTCAGCTCCAAGAACACCTCAAAAAAATGGTGTTGTGGAGAGGAAGAATATGACTCTTGAAGACATGGCGAGAACAATATTGATTGACAGTGGTATTGCAAAGATATTCTGGGCAGAACCAGTCAACACTGCGTGCTACTTGGTGAATAGGTGCATGATCAGGTCCCTCCTGAACAAAACCCCGTATGAACTGCTGAACGGAAGGAAACCCAAGCTAACACATTTAAGGACATTTGGCTGCAAATATTTTGTCCTCAACAATGGTAAGGAAGCACTTGGAAAATTCGATGCCAAAAGTGATGAAGGAATCTTTCTTGGATACTCATCACAAAGCAAAGCCTACAATGTATACAACAAAAGAACTCAATGTGTTGAGGAAAGCATACATGTGATCTTTGATGAATCTCACCACCTATGTGGGAAAGATTCACATGATAAGATGGATCAAGATGGAGAGCACTCAATTATTCCTGGAGAAGTCATTGACATGGCAAATGGCAAGGTTGACATGATGAGTCACGTCAAGGAGTCAAATGATGATGATGCAGCTATATCTCCAACTGATAGGGAGGAACCTGGTCCCTCAATCACAACAACTGAAGCTGAGAACAAAGTGGTAGATGATGTCCAAGGAACTCCAGATGCCGAGCTGTGAAGCGGATCTCGCGTCAACCAAGGATCACATTCAGAAGTACCTGGATCCTCTCATAATGAGATTCAGGTGTCTAACTGGAAGCACAAAAGCTCACACCCCCTTCAAAATGTGATCACCCCTCTGTTGATACCCAATTTTTTCCCGTATATTTTTTTTATATGCAAAATACTTTCAAAATAGCATATATATGTATATATAAGTATGCCCAAGTGTTTTAGTATTTTTTTCAATTTTTAAAGATTTTTTAAATCAATTTATTGTCCATTTTAGCAGTACAAAAACCAATAATTATTCCCAAAATTGTCATTTTTTGGTGAGTAACTTATTTTATTCTCATATTTATACCAAAATATAGCTAAGGTAATTTTTATACATTTTTTACAAATTATTTAGTATTTTAAAAGATAAATTGCATGTAATTGCAATTTTAGCCTATTTTAAGAATTAATAGCATTTTATAATTATGAAATTGGTTCCAATATTTTTAAATTAATATTTATATATTATTAACTGATCCAGTACTTTTAATTTTCTTTCAAAATCATTTTTTACTATTTTTATAAAATAGAAAGGGAAAACTGGCTATTTAAAATCTAGCCTCGTTTTATTCCAATTATAGCCAAAATTGGCTCCCCTAATTGACCCAATTTCGAACCCATTTCGGACCAGCCCAATCCCATTTAACCCAACCCTCATTTTAAATTACCCGACCCAAGTCCTTTTGATCTGGGCCGTTGATCGATGAGATCAACGGCTCCTATCCACCCTTCCATAATTAAACCTAAACGACTACCCTAATATCCTCATTCTCTTCTCTCAGCCGCCTCCAAACACTCTCCTCTCTCAAACTCTCTTGAAGGTTCCTGAAACCCTAATCGTCTTCTACCTCAAACTCACCGGAATCCATGGCCTCTCAACCCATGGATGGCCTACACTCATCTCCCTCTGCTCTTGAACGCTTGGTGTTAGAAGTTTCGAGGTCTGACCTCGATGGTGTCCGTTCAGATCTTCTCCGATTCAAGGGTCTATGGCCTCTCCGACCTTGCTCTGGCGTATCCAAGCATTATGAGCCTATGTCTGACTTATTCGACTTAGATCGGACCTTTTCCAAGCCTTTCTCGCTTTAGGGTTCCTCTGAAACCCTAGCTATTCGAGGTTTTCTCTGATTGTTTTCTTAGATCTGTTCTATATCTGTGCTCTACTTGAGTTTTTAAAACGTTTTCCCCAATTTTTCTTTCAAAATTACTTCTTTCCGATTTAGGGTTTCCTGAAAAGCTTAAAATGTTTCTCTGACTTTTCTTCTCTTTGTGTGTATTTGTCTATACTATGTTCTTATGTTTTCTTTCTACTGTACATGCTTTTGTGCCTTGTTTTTCTACTGTGTTTCTACACCCTGCTCGCATGTTCATCCTGCTGTGTTTTCCTATATGTTTCTTGATATACCTTTCTGGTAATTTGTGTTCTCCTACTGTATGCATCTGCTACTGAGTTCTTAAGTTCTTTGATTGCCTTTTACTGGACCTTGTTTGAGTTCTCTTTAAACGTGTTTCTTCTACTGTTTCCTTAAGTGTTATACTACCTCTTTTCTCTTCTGAACTTGTTTAAGTACCAGGTTTTTTGTGTTTTTTCTCAAACATGTTCCTTCTACCCTCACTATGCTTCAAATCAGTTTCCTCACTCTGTTGTTTCAAACTTGCTATTGTATCTGCTTGTTTTATCATAAGTCTCTGAAAGAGACCTCTGAGCCTGTTTCAATTATCTGTCTCCTCGTCTCTGTATCAGATTCGAGTTGGAAACCCTAGGATTTGGGGGTTTTGGTGAGTTTTGATCTTGTGTTTGGACTAGGGTTCTATTTTGGAACCCTGGACTCTCTCAGACTCATTCTGAGTCTATGAACTAAGTTTGAATCTCTTTGTTTACGACTTTGAACTTTTAAATTCTTCTACCGATTAGCATGGTAGTTCTTCGTGCTTAAGCATGGCTGTGTGTTTTTATATGTGTGATAAATTCTTTCTTTCGAAAAGGTTTTCCAACTTATGATTCAGAATCCTTTTTAGGTTTAATTCATTAGTAATGATTTTCCTTAAGTCAAGATCCTTCCCATCTTCCTGACCTAGTTCATTCACATGAAATCTTCAATTTCTGATTTTACTGGCTGTTGATTAATTGCCTTTCCTTATTTGCACAAACCGTGTGCTCTCAGACTTTTTCCTTAAATAAATCTCTGTGTATTTACCCTTCTTGTGCTGCTTTGGAAAAGTGTTTGATCAACCTCTTTCCTTAATTATTTTACCCGTTTGAAATCAGAATCCCTTAACTAAAGGGAAACTTGTGTAATTGATTGACAACTGATTTTCTTAATTATTCTCCTACCTTATTCTGCTTGCCTTCTACACTATAAAAAGGGCACGACTCCTTTCTCACCAACACACCTTGAATTCGACACTTTTCAAACACTTTCAATTACACAACTCTCAATTCAACACTTTTACACACATAATCTCGTAGCTCTCTTCTAAAATCTTCTGACTATTTGCTTGCAATTTGGCTTTACAAGACTACTGCTTTCTTTTCTTGTTTCCCTGAAACTGGTATGTTCTAATTTAGTTTTCAGCCTCATCCCAATGTGTTTATGTTACAGTTGCTACAATCCTGTCTACTTTGCTATCTACCCTTAGTGTTAAATATGTATGTTGTTCTCTTTGCATCTGTTTCTGCTGTGAATCCCTGTACCCCTATTCCCTTCTATGTGTTTGAGTTAAAGTTCAGAACATGGCAACATCCAAATTGTTGCTCATGTCTGGACTTGATCTTTTAAGGGGTCCTAACTCCCAAATAATGTGGCTAACAGGCTGGTTGGGCTGTGCCAGCACTTCCAATTGCTGGGTATGACCACCAGCCTATCTCTGCTTCCCCCCAGAATCCCCTCTTTGCACTTACACTGTCTCCTATCTTCTATGTTCTGCCCCCCTCCTATGAGCCTTGCTTTGGGACCTTGAGTTCCCTCTGAACTTGGACATTTGAGGGCTGGCCCTTCCACACTGCACTATAACTCAATTCTGCAATGTATTTGGGTGTAAGCACTGCCCGGAGTCCATCTGAGATTCTTATGGAACTTTGATACATCCCAAATAAGAGAAAGGCTTTGGATCTTGATCTTTGGAGTTGGTTTACTTCATGCTTCAGGAAGGAAACCTGAATCAGGCTCTCCTTGGTTGTAATTTTATTTTTTTATGATGTAATTTCTTTGTTTTATTTTGGTCTGTAATAATCTTGTAATAACTATTGGGGTTTTTAGTGAAAACGGGAGGGTCAATCATGCATGCAAAAGGGGTAGATATCATGTTCATAGGGAATTATCATGCTCCTGCCCTCATATCCTGCTTCCAACTTTCATTTTCTGTATTTCATATAAAAACAATGTCTATAGCTTCTGCATTTCATATAGAAACCATGTCTGTAGGCTTCTGCACTTCTGCATTTTATAGAATTCGTGCCTATAAGTTTCTACACTTCTGCATTTTATAGAAACTATAGCTTCTGCATTTCATATAGAAACCATGTCTGTAGGTTTCCGCATTTCTGCATATTACATAGATAACATGTCTATTGGACTTCCTGAATTCTGCATATGCATCTATCACTAGGCAAACGTATTTATAGGTTTAAATAACAAACAGCATTCTAGACACCATGCCTATAGGACTTCTGCACTTTTATTTCGACTGTAAACGTTTTAAAATCATTAGCGCCTAGAAAGCATGCCTATAGGAACTATCAACTAAATCTAAATCGTCTATTTTGCCTATAAGTATAAAAATCAGTAGTAGCAATGCTTAACATCTGCAGAATTTATGTTTTTAACAAGTCCTCTTCTTTAAAATCAGTATACTTCTCTTCTGAAACTAATAGATATCATGCCTATAGGTTTCGTTCAACACTTAGTCAAGCCATAGGGTAACTTATAAATTGAATTAGATTTTATTAACTACAACCAGCAGGCAGGCCTGATTCGGGCTTCTTATCTGAAATATGTAATAGATCAGTCTGCCACAACTCTTAAGTTTAATCAGACCCTAAACAGTACGTGTAAAGACATGCTAAACTATATTCTTTTCTTTGTTTTTAAGGAGGTTTGTTTGAGCCCTTTCTATGTGTTGTGTTTCTTCCCCATATTTGTTACATATGTGTTTTGATTGTCGCCTTAGAATTTTGTCCTTTGAAACCATAAAACCACATATCCCTTCCCTTTAGGATTAGTAGTCCCAAATACCTCCGGGGCTGATAGGATGGGGGCGGGTAATAGCATGCAATAAGTAAAACGAGACCATTCCGCGTTTAATACCTTAACGGGTGGGAAAGGGTAGATATGGATATGATGACCACGCGATAACACCACGTGTATAAACGATTATCGGGTGTTGTGTGGGGTGATCCATATTATTTATAAACCTAGGACCCCCCTCCCTTTACTTGCTTATTTTATTCGGAATTTCAAAAACTACTTTTTTTTCTCAAATTTCAGCTTCTTTGACTACTTTTCACTTCAATTTACTTGCAGCAATTATATGAAATTTCTTCTCTTTTATTGCTTTTCTTCTCAAATTTCAGCTTCTTTAACTTCGTTTTAACTTCAAATTACTTGCAATAATTATCTGAAAACTCACCTCTCATATTTGTAACTCTTATTTGTCTACTTGTTATTTGCACTTAAAGTCACAATTTAGTATGGCCGGGAACCACACTAGTGGATCTCGAGAGGTGCCTAATACCTTCCCCTCGGGATAATTTCAAGCCCTTACCCAATCTCTGGTTTTCTAAATCAAAATTCTCCTTAGTGTCCTAATGCACTTAATCATTAGGTGGCGACTCTTCAATTCAAACCCAATTCCCAAAAGGAAACGAGTTGTCCTCCCAAATGTCATAAACTCAATTTCGCGAGAAAAAGGGGGCATCGACAGCATGGCGACTCTGCTGGGGATTTCTTTAAGGCTTTTACCATTTCATGATATTTGTGACTTTATGCTTCTTTATATGTCTTTATTTGTTTAAATGCCTTTAAGTATTTTTCTTCTTCTACCGCGAAACTGACTTGGCTCTTTGTTTCTTCCTTTATCTCTCTTAATGCTTCCCTTTATCGCTTTCCTTCAATACTGTTGTAAATTCTGAGAAACTGTTGTAATTATTACTTTATGAACTGCAAATACGTGAGAACTTGTTTGATTATTGTAGCTGCATATTCAACATCATATTCCACTCGTGCCAAACAAAAGACCATAGCAACGCTTATAATGAGTGGTTGCGCTCTTCCGATATTATCACCCCCCCTAAATCCGGCAAAGGCATATTTGCGATAAAACCAGTCGATCAACGGTGTAGTCGACGGTTTTGCGCCTTTCCCTCTTGAGTTGTCCGCTCAAGGGTACCAGTCTAATACCACATAGAAACCTTACTCCATTTAATTGTACATGCATCCTGGTCAAACCTAGCTGAGTCAGTTATGTTGTCCGCATAATGACTCTTTAAGATAGCCTTATCCAAAGTCCACTAGGTTTCCTTGAAACCCAAACGGACCTTATCACGTTCTGTGCATTTATTTGGAGAAGTAAAGTGTTTTTATGCCAATTATTGATATTTAGTAGTCGAGTCTGGATGGGGTAAGGGCCTAACCTTTTTCTTGCAGAAATATGAGGCACGAAGTCCCCAGATTCGGCATGGTCACCCACATTCACCTCAAATTGCTAAGCTGGTGGAAGGATCTTCATTCCAGCGATCGGACTCTTGTCCGGAAGTACCTGGGAAACCTACATTCTCTCCTGGAAATTCAACCCAACAGCAAAATCATAGAAACTGCCACTCTATTCTGGGATTATGATAGGTCTGTGTTCCGCTTCGGAGACATTGAGATGACACCCTTGCTTGAGGAAATAGGAGGACTGACTGGAATACCGTGGGAAACTCCGGGTTTGTTAATGCCGGAAAACCGCAAGGGTAGAGGTTTTCTCAAAATGATGGGTTTAAAGAAGAATCCAGACTTGACATGTTTGAAGGAGTCATACATTCCCTTTGACTACTTGTACGAAAGGTACGGTCACAGCAAGTCCTACCGTACCTATCCTGACGAGTTCGCCCTTACATCATTGGGGCATATTCATCGAAGGGTCTTTGTCTTCATGTTCTGTTTCTTGGGGATGATAGTGTTTCCAATGAAGAAAGCAAGGATCCATACCAGGCTAGCTATGGTCACAAAAACTCTAATGGAAGGAATTGACGGAAAACCATTCAGTCTTGTGCCGATGAGCATTGCAGAAATGTACCGAGCCCTAGAAAGGTGTCAACAAGGGGCCAAACACTTTCAGGGTTGTAATCTGCTACTTCAACTATGGCTTGTGGAACATCTCCAAAGGGGTGAATACCGACAGGAAATCCATCGTAGGGACTGGGATGATCATATCTCTTTCCATCACCCAAAGCGAATGAATTACATGCCCAATATGTTCGCCCAACCAGAGAATGCTAGAGAATGGGTCGAACTCTTTGACAACTTGACTGAGGACCGAGTACAATGGATGCTCGAGTGGTTCCCTATTGAAGAATTCATCATTCGATCCAGGGATGCGCCATTTCTGATACTGATCGGTTTGAGGGGGACCTATCCTTATGTCCCTCTCCGAGTTATGAGACAGGCTGGCAGGAAGCAGGTTATACCAAGGGTCGACAAGATGAATCACTTCCGAGCTAACTTCCAGAATGACGATAGTCCGCATAGGTGCCAGGCTCAGCATATGTGGCACTGCAAAATTACCTTGGGAAAGGACACCATCGAACCGGATCGCTACCATGTTGGTTGTACCCCACACTATTCGGGCTGGCTGGAGGACAATCACAACGGTTTGGGTCAACCCGGGTTTGTTCGAGGTCACAGGATCATCGATGAAAAGGCTGAGGCACAAGTAAAGTACAACCAACTGCGCAAGAGAATCCGGGAATATGAAAATGAGCACCGGGAAATACAAGAAGCCAATTAAAATCTAATTGAAGAATGGAACGATATGGTTGTCAGCGCCAACAAACGACTGGTCTGTTTAGAGCGGGGTATAGTGGAACTGGAAAAGAAGTTTCTGAAGAGGGTCGAAGTCTGCCGGATTGTTGAGGAGGACATCTGGCCAGAGCCTACTTGCTGCTAGGACTTCGTGAGCTGGTGAAGTTGTTCGACGGAGCCAACAATGCCGAGTCTGGGGAAGGTCCTTCCGGGACCAAATAGATAGGAATTTTCATTTTCGCTTTATAAGATGTAATAAGGCCAATGGCCATTAGTGACTTTTTCTTTCTTATTATTTAGTGTCGTTTTGGGATTCGTCTACCTTTTTATCAATAAAATGAGGCATTCAGCATTCTAAGTTCTCCAAATTAACTTGTCACTAGGCCTACCTCGGGCACAACGAGGTCCCTAAAATTAGGACGCGCTTCATATTTCCTGCACTACGTGTTTAAATATTGCAACATTTCCTTACGATCCTTACTGACTTATCACCTTTTGTTTTTACTTTTTTGTTTATTCCCCTCCCCAAAGGTTAGTTCGCGAACTCTAGCAACATCAGCATATTTTACAAGATCCAGGGGCCCTCCACCCACTCCTCCTCCTAGTCCTATCAGAAACAGGAACAAAGGAAAGATGGAAGATTTGAGCAGAAAAGAGAACTCAGTTGAGCGGGTAGAAATCACTCAGGGTACTCAGGTTTCTAAGGAAAGTGCGTCCCAACTCGAGCAGAAACTGTTGAAATTTCAGGAGGAACTTAATCAAGTTCGGAACTTGGCAAGCTTGTCATTCTCCCTCACCACCCCAGATGTCAATTTTCCAAGCACTCAGAACCCCACACCTCCACAAAAACCACAAAACCATCTCGCTCCTCACCACCACTGCAATACTTTTCACACTTCCAACAATACTCCACTACTCATCTCGGAAACTTCGAACTCCACAAATGACTGCTGCCACACCCAACATAACACCCCCATCTATGTGGAGACTGTGCCGCACTCCACCCAGCCCATCTCAAGCACACCCGAGTCCAACGATAAGGACTCGCTCATCAGAAATTTGGCCGAATAGCTTAAAAGGTTGACCACCAGGATTCAAGGCGTTGAAGGAAGTAAGGGAATTGAGGGGATAAACTATGAAGATCTATGCATACAGCCCGATATCGAGCTGCCTGAGGGGTACAAACCTCCCAAGTTTGAAATGTTTGATGGTGCAGGGGATCCCAGGGTTCATTTGAGAACATACTGCGACAAGCTGGTCGGGGTAGGAAGAGAGGAGAAGATCCGCATGAAACTTTTCATGAGGAGCCTGAAAGGAGATGCTCTATCTTGGTACATTAGCCAAGACCCGAAGAAGTGGTCGGACTGGGTA
>NW_017675122.1:0-30311 GCF_001879085.1 Nicotiana attenuata
TCCCGATTCCGTACATATAAAGAACACCAAAATCGGAGTCCGTTTGACCCCTCAAATCGACCCCTAAAGGTCTCATAATCTCAGGCACCAAAATCCTATTTTTCTACTGTTTTTCATGAATTAAAGGCTGGGATTATGGTCTATAATCACCCATAAATGAGTTTTAATAATCAAATCACTTACCTCTGTGATACCCACTGATTTTCTCTCTTAAAAATTGCCTCAGAAGCTTCTTCCCGCTCAAAAATTGGAAGAAAACTCGACCTGCTCATTATAGGTATAGTGTTCACGCGTTTTACTGCTCCTAATGGATTCCTTGTGAAATTCTAATGAATTTAGGCTTTTGAATGACTCAATTTGACCTTATAATGAAGGAGATATGTAGGTTTTAAGGTTTGCAAATAGTGCAGGTTTTTAATACACCGTCAGGGGCAATTTCGTCATTAACCTGAAAATCTGGGCAACCTTGGTAAAATGGCCATAAAATCCTCATACGATGTCCAAATTCGACGATTCTTTTTTTTACGGGTCCGTAATTACGATACGGATCTAATGCTTCATTCAAAACAGTAATCGGAGCTCATTTGTTCAATATGATGTCATTTATGCTTGAAGAAACGACGTCGAAGCATAAGAAAAACGAGCACAACGCAGCCCAAACCTATCCGAAACTCACCCGAGCTCCTTGGGACGCATACGAACATACTAACACGTCACATATGATCGTTCAAACTTAGTTGCACTCTCAAAACACCAAAACTAACATCAAAACACCAAAATTACATCGGATTCAAACCTAAGTTCTTCTAAAACTTCCGAAACATGCATTAGATCAAAAACCCAACCAAATCACCTCCGAATAACCTGAAATTTTGCACACACATCCCAAATCACCTAACGAAGCTACAGCAACTCTCGAAATTCCATTCCGACCCTCGGATCAAAATCTCACCTATCAACCGGAATTCGCCAAAATACTAACTTCGCCAATTCAAGCCAAATTCTACACCGGACCTCCAAAATCACTTCCGATCACACTCCTAAGTCACAAATCATCCCCCGAAGCTAACTGAATCGTCGAAATCCACATCCGAGTCCTCTAACTCATAGGTCAACATCCGGTTGACTTTTCCAAAACAAGCCTTCCTTAAAGAGACTAAGTGTCTCATTTCCTTCCAAAAATCAACCCAATTCAACTCGTTCACACAAGACACTGATAATGAAGCATAACGAAGCAGGAAATGGGGGAAACGGAGCGGTTCTCATGAGACGACGGGTCGGGTCTTCACACAGGCAAGCCAACACTAATTAATTAGCAACTTCTTGTTTTAGATGACTCTGCATTTACTTCTTTTATATATTTAAACAATAAAGAATAAGTTCCACTGAATGAATAAAAGTATCTTTAACAATTTCAAATACTGAATAATCCCATAGACATCCTAGAACCCGGTGTCACAAGTGCATGAGCATTTACTAAGAGGATCGAATAAAGTACAATCACTGTCCGAAATACAAATTGGACAGAAGTAAATACAATACGCTGAAAGAGACAATACCGGCTGCGGGTCGCCTCGAGAAATACAGCTCACCTAGTCTCCGTATTATCCATGCTGCTACGCCCAGTAGGCCGCTAGATATACTTGTACCTGTGCAACAAAATGCACAGCAAGTGTAGCATGAGTACGAAAACAACGTGTACTCAGTAAATATCCCGCCTAATCTCGAAGAAGTAGAGACGAGAGGTCGACTTCGACACTTACTAGTGGTCCAATAATCATAAATCAATAATGTAACACATTGAGGATTTATATAAACATGATTGTAATTTAATGAAGTGAAGCAAGTAGCAATTCTTTCTTTTATAAGAAATTCCCAAACCCTTATCATCATTTATACATTTATTCTCAAACCGAGAAGAAACTATATCACTTCAATAAATCTTAAGGCAAGCAATACAAGCATGCGCAAATCATGCGAGGACGTACGACCCGATCCAATAATATTTAAACTGTGAACTGCCAGAGGGTCGAATGGTGCGAACCATAGATTCATCTATTTAATTGGCCGAGGCGTTCGGCCCGTTCCACAATATATATATAACACATTCAAAAAGTCAATCAAGAACTCATCAAGGAGCAACTTATCCAAAGAAAAGCCAATTCTCTTTTAGCAATTCAAGAAAATGAAGTTTAACCCTCTTTTTTAGAAATCCATTTACTAACTCGATGTGATTTAAGGAATTCAAACTGTCAATAGGATTACAAATATTCCAAATATAGCATGCTTTTGGGCCCTAGATACCCGGACTTAAACATAATAGTAGCTACGCATGGACTCTCGTCACTTCGTGCGTACGTAGCCCCCACAAATAGGAGAACAAATTCAATTAATTCTCCTATGGGGACAATTCCCTCTTATAAGGTTAGAAAGGAGACTCACCTCGCTCTGAAGTTCCATAACCAGCATTCCACGCTCTTCCGAAGACTTAAATTGATGCACAACGCTCCAAAACTAGCCAATAATTATGAAAATCCATTAATACATGTTCAATTACTCATAATAATCCAATTTATAACAATTCCTAACCCCGATCGAAAAGTTGACAAAAACGCCATTGGGCCCACGTTCCCGGATTCCAAAATTTTTCGAAGATAAACTTTACCCATAATCTCACGAACTCAAATATATAATTTACTCTCAATTTCATGTCCAAAATCGCGGTAAAAATCCAAAATATAAATTTCTAGGTCTTCCACCAAAAACCCACAATTCTCACTAATTCTCGCGCTCTAATCCATATATAATACAAGTATTTAACTCAAAACTAGCATAAATTACTTACCTCATGCTTGGTGGTGAAAATGACACCTCAAAGTTGCTCCAAAATACGGCTCCAATGGAGGGAATGGAGTTGAAATGAACCCAACCCCGGATTTAAAAGAACCTCTCTGCCTCCAGCATTTCCGCACCTGCGGTCACTTGACCGCTTCTGCGGTTCTGCAGGTGCGACTTACCATCCACTTCTGCGGTCCTCCTCCAAGCCCTCAACTTCCGCATCTGCGCCTCTCCTTCCGCAGGTGCGGTCACGAATCTGCAGCAAAATGACCGCATCTGCGGTCCCAGCCTAGCCAACCCCTTTTCTCTTCTGTGACACAAGGGCCGCTTCTACGGCTCCGCACCTGCGGCCCAAGTCTCACAGGTGCGGTTACACCAGCAGGCAGCAGCTTCAGCTCTTCTTCCAAATTCCAATTCGATCCGTTAACCACCCGAAATCAACCTGAGGCCCACGGGACCCCAACAAATCATGCCAGCCAATCCCAAAACATAATGCGGGCCTGCTCGAGGCCTCAAATCACATCAAACAATGCCGAAATCACGAATCACACCTCAAATCGAACTTTATGAACTTTAGGACTTCAAACTTCTACATTCGATGCCGAAACCTATCAAATCACGTCCGATTGACCTCAAATTTTGTACACAAGTCATATTCGGCATTACGGACCCACTCCAACTCCCGGAATCGGAATCCGACCCCGATATCAAAAAGTCAACTTCCGGTCAAACTTCTCAAAAACCTTTAAATTTCTATCTTTAGCCAAATGACTCCAAAACGACCTACAGGCCTCCGAATTCACTTCCGATCGCGCTTCCAATACCAGAATCACCATACGGAGCTATTCCCAGACTCAGAATCCCAAACGGATATTGATAACACTGAAATGCATTTCAACCCAAACTTATGAAATTCCTCCAAAATGTTAACTTCCACAATAGGTGCCGAAACATTCCCGGGTCCTCAAAAACCCGTTCCGGACATACGCCCAAGTCCAAAATCTTCATACGAACCGGTTGGAACCTTCGATTCCTGATTCCGAGGTCGTTTACTCAAAAATCCAATCTTAGTCGTTTCTTTCAATTTAAAGCTTCCGAAATGAGAATTCTCTTTGCAAATCAACTCCGAACTTCCCGGAATTCAATTCCGACCATGCGTACAAGTCATAATACCTGAAATGAAGCTGCTCATGGCCTCAAACTGTTGGACGACATGCTAGAGCTCAAAATGACCGGTCATGTAGTTACATCCTCTCCCACTTAAACATACGTTCGCCTCGAACGTGCTAAGAACTACGTTGGAGTTGTATGAAATCACAGTTAAACACCTTGTGCACCTACCCGTGCTACCACAACTCAGTTGAGCACCTTAGCTCGAGCAAATCTAAAGATATTCTCTTTTATTCAAACAAATGAGCCTTAGAGCCCAGTTTCACCATCCGACATTCTCTGTCGGGCCTGCTCCCAATATAAGAACACTGTATAAATTACCACATGATGCACAGATACAAGATTGCATACCTTTGCTGAATTCACACTATGCACCACGTCATTCACAGGACCATAATGACATTCTCTGACCATAATAGCCGACTTTCCCTGAATCTGAGGCTCACAATGCACCTCATGATACATTTAAGTCTTGTTCCAACTCTTACAATACTGCCACAACGGAGGAGTATATATTCATAACCAACTGCCAAGTCAACAAATCCTTGAGGCTACATTCTTGACAAGAACATTACCTCATTCTAAACCCAAATAATGATCTTTGCTCTTTAATATACTTCATACAATCCTATTGCACTGATCCTAGATCCAATAACCTTATCTTACTGTGTACGAACTGCTCAGGCAACACATCACCTTGGCATGACCAAAAGTCTCATATGATGCCACAACGTGTCAATAGGCTACCAACTCGAACGCGATACATAAGGAAAATGAACTCTGGAAGGGACTACTCAAATCACGCAACTAATATGAACTTTCCTCAAAAAATGGGAAACAAAACACATAGAATAGAATATAAGGGACTGTAATTATCATCAAACTATTGCGGCGTGCAACCCGATCCGCACATAAAACTCACATAAGGAGATACACATCGAGCTAAATTGCTCATTACCTCAAAATACCGAATATCGGTCATAAGCACGCTAAGTGCATAATACCGCCCCTAAGGGGACATATAGCACCATAAGTTAACAAACTCAAGCACAACTGAGGTGCGATATATGTCCTGAAACTAAAGAGCCACCCTGTTTACATAACACCGCCGCTACGCGGAACCTCAAAACATAAGAAATTTACCTAGCTGTTTCGCAACTCACACGACACAATATAGAATTACATGAAATAGCCGACGACGAATTAATATCCAACGCCCGAATACTCCCCCATAAGGAGAGCTGTACTGAAATGAACACATTCGGCCCGATATAGAGCCCATTTTCATATTTGTATCCATCCACAGACCTCAAGCCGATTCTGATCGTACCGAACTAGGCCAATAATCTTTCCTGGGCCTATAAATAACCCCTTTTCCCCATAACACACAAGAACAACATTCATAACCGAACTAATCCTCCACGGTCCACAACCCAATAAACCAAGTGCTCTCTTGGCATAAATTCTCAATTAACCATATCACCACAATCTTCATACTTGGTTTCATTCTCCATTCAATCAAGTGACTACATGCCACAATTATACGATCTTCCCGTGGGACACGCTCCCATGATCTTCCGTAACAGATAACAAGTCTGCACATCCATACTACCGGCCGCACTAACGCTGAAAAGCGTTCAAGAATCCATAATCGGGACGCAAAACCTCTTTCTCAAAACACCGATCCCAGGTGACGCTGAAGACAATATCAGCTTACTCTAACCATTCAAACCCCTTTCATGCTCATCCGAGCTCGTGACATCCTTGCCAATACTGGACCCTACCTTGATCCTCACTTCCAAATTTCATACCGCTCACTGCACCTTAACAAGACAACATGCGATAGTACAAAAATTTCATCACAACTCCTGAACCACTAACATGTTAAACACTTCCTCACATGGAAGCTTTTTACTTAACTCATTCCAAGAGAACCATAGCAACACACGTGTGAATTCTCACAACCGTAGAAGATGCAATTCTTCAAGTAGTGGCCTAAGACACAATAGCCCTTTCCGGGATCCGCCCACACATAGCAGGCCATAATACTAGAATACTTCCGAATAACTTCAATTACAACGACCGACGAGCCTCACACGTACCATCACAAATCACTGGCATAACTTAATCACGCTGAAGGAACTGATTTCTACCACTAATGTGCCAACTCAACAATGGCTAACCAATCCAACCTCTTCCAATTTATCCTTAATTGCCTTAGAATAATAATAACTTCATTCAACACATAATGAACTCAACCCAAGTGGCCTTGCAACAGGAGACCATGCTGTCTCAAATCCCACGAACCATCTCATACCTTCCTTGTGCGCATATTCGCATCCCGACTGGTACATCCATTATGATAATTCCTCTACGAGTCCGAAGTCTTTTTCTCCTTTTTCCTCCCAATGCTACACTGCAAGTCAAACATCATGGAACATTCTGAGCCTCTTATCATAAGCTGCTTCACAAGCTCGATTCATAAACATACTGCGGGCTTGAATCTTCAGGTACCGCATTTTTAACCTTTGAATTCACTAGGACCGTTATTCAGAGTCACCCACTCTGACATGGTCCGAATATAATCAACTACAAGGCTCCGCTAGCCCATGACCACCCTCTCAAATAAGCACCCGGCCGAATCACCTCCCTTGCAACTCACTTCTACGCGAAGCATAATTCCTGAGTCTTCCCAAAGCTCGAACATGAATCGATGATGCCAATTATAAAACACGTTCTTCAATTCCTTTGCTCATATTACTACTGATGTTCTCTTTCCTTAGCCGAACAACTTAACAATATGCCGATAACCCGAAACCTCACAAGAAGATAATCATAAACCCCAATCGTAGGCGGTGGGACTCTCCCACTTAGCTTGAAGCCACTGTTACACAACTTTGGAACCCACCAAGATTCCTTATCCCTTATTGACACGACCTTGCACAATTAAACCGCCAGATTCCTCGAAATACTTCCTTTAGCATTTCATGAACACTCTGAATCTCTAGCAACATTCACATATTAGACCTCTTACCAAATAGTAAATAAAATCCTTTGTCGAAGCTCTGCCAACCACGCGACCGCTGACCTGCTAATAGGAGACATGCCTAAATGTGGAGACTACGCGCTGACATCTTCCAACGTCGCTGCACGGGGTACAATTACTACGACATCAACAACTCATCCTGAGCCCGTGCTCATCCACCAGCTGCGCAAGTCCATTCACTCCTCGTGGACATTAACTAAATGTGCGACAATATCTCCCAATTCAAATTTATGTTGTATCCTTCTTCATATCAAGCAGCTCCTTTCCGTCATGCCAAATCTCCCGCCGCTATGCCGGCCAATATTTTCAAATTAAGCTCATAGACCCAATCACCGTCCACTAAAAATTCCCAAATCACTCCAACTTCCTCAAGGGTGTAGTTATCCTGCCACTGAATCCACATGTCTCTCTGCCACTCTCACACTTTGGCCAAACCCTCTTCTTTAAGCAACTATTCGACTTACGCTTCTTACACTTGGCCTTCTAGAAATTTAACCACCGCCTGACACTTTCCACACGTCCTTCTTCACCCTTTGCTGCTCAGCTGATGTCTTAGATCAAAATCCATCTCGGTAGCACTTGGACCAATAGACCGCTACTAACTTCTAAACCTTTTCGAAGATCATCTTTCTCGAGCCGTCAGTATTAGAAATACACATTCAATCCCAAACCACCGCACCCCGCGATCTCTGATAGTCGCTTATCCAATACTATCTTACAATATCCTACCCCAAAGGAGAATTGTAGAAGGTCTTAACATTGACAAACTTAGTACATTCAACAAGGACAACGGCACCTCATCACAGATGAAAATTCCACCACGCTCGCAAATACCAAGCCTTGTTACTCCATCAACCCAAACCTGAGCATTCTTAGCCCGATTGCCCTTCCCCTGAAGGGAATCAAATAGCGAATATCTAAATCATGCACTGAGTAAACCTCCCTTCGAGTCATTCACTGCCCCGACACGTAGGCAAGCATCCTACCATCTTATCAATACAGCGCGACAATCGTTCGTAAGCATCATGGCAACTTGTGCCTAGCCTCACAACTCCCAGAAGTACGACCACTAAGCTGAAACGACAGAATATCCTTCCACAAAGCGACGCCAATAGTCAAATCACTACATCGGGAGAAGCATCCCGCCCACCTCTGTAGTACCTTTAAAATTCTCAATTCCTGATTTATAATAAGCGCTTCGCGTCGCATAAGATCGATTGGGAAGAAAACTAAGGCATAAGCCTCAAACGAATCAAATCGCACGATGAGGAAATCAAGAAGGGAAGTGCTCCTAACAGCCCTGTAGCCTCCCGAAGATAAGTACAAACGTCTCCGTACCGATCCGCGAGACTCTACTAGACTTGCTCAAGACTCGTGAGAACTACGGGAACCTAGTGCTCTGATACTATGTTGTCACGATCGGAAATCCACTAAGGATCGTGATGGCGCCGGACACCATTGTCAGGCAAGACAACACTAATTAATTAGCAACTTCTTGTTTTAGATGACTCTGAATTTACTTCTTTTATATATTTAAACAATAAATAATAAGTTCCACTGAATAAATAAAAGTATCTTTAATAAGTTTAAATACTGAATAATCCCATAGACATCCCAGAACCCGGTGTCACAAGTGCATGAGCAATTGCTAAGAGGATCGAATAAAGTACAATCACAGTCCAGAATACAAATTGGACATAAGTAAATACAATATGCTGAAAGAGACTATACTGGCTGCGGGTCGCCTCGAGAAATACAGCTCACCTAGTCTCCGTATTATCCATGCTGCTACGCCCAGTAGGCCGCTAGAAATACCTGTACCTGTACAACAAAATGCACAGCAAGTGTAGCATGAGTACGAAAACAACGTGTACTAAGTAAGTATCCCGCCTAATCTCGAAGAAGTAGAGACGAGAGGTCGACTTCGACACTTACTAGTGGTCCAATAATGATATATCAATAATGTAACAAATTGAGGATTTATATAAACATGATTGTAATTCAAGAAAGTGAAGCAAGTAACAATTCTTTCTTTTATAGGAAATTCCCAAATCCCTTTCCATCATTTATGCATTTATTCTCAAACCGGGAAGAAACAATATCACTTCAATAAATTTCAAGGCAAGCAATACAAGCATGCGCAAATTATGCCGAGGACGTACGGCCCGATCCAACAATATTTAAATTGTGCACTGCCAGAGGGTCGAATGGCGCGAACCGTAGATGCATCTATTTAATCTGCCGAGACGTTCGGCCTGTTCCACAATATATATAATACATTCAAACAGTCAATCAAGAACTCATCAAGGAGCAACTTATCTAAAGAAAAGCCAATACTCTTTTAACAATTCAAGAAAATGAAGTTAAATCCTTTTTTTTTAGAAATTCATTTACTAACTCGATGTGGTTTATGCAATTCAAACTGTCAATAGGATCACAAATATTCCAAGTATAGCATGCTTTTGGGTCCTAGACTACCCGGACTTAAACGTAATAGTAGCTACGCACGAACTCTCGTCACCTCGTGCGTACGTAGCCCCCACAAATAGGAGCGCAAATCCAATTAATTCACCTATGGGGACAATTAGCTCTTACAAGGTTAGAAAGGAGAATCACCTCGCTCCGAAGTTTCATAACCGGCATTCCACGCCCTTCCGAAGACTTTAATTGATGCACAACGCTCCAAAACTAGCCAATAATTATGCAAATCCATTAATACATGTTCAATTACTCATAATAATCCAATTTATACTAGTTCCTAACCCCCGATCGAAAAGTTGACAAAAACGCCCTCAGGCCCACGTGCCCGGATTCCAAAATTTTTTAAAGATAAACTTTACCCATAATCTCACAAAATCAAATATATAATTTACTCTCAATTTCATGTCCTAAATCGTGGTAAAAATCCAAAATATAAATTTCTAAGTCTTCCACCAAAAACCCACAATTTTCACTAATTCGCACGCTCTAATCCATATATAATCCAAGTATTTAACTCAAAACTAGCATAAATTACTTACCTCATGCTTGGTGGTGAAAATGGCACCTCAAAGTTGCTCCCAAATTCGGCTGCAATGGAGGGAATGGGGTTGAAATGAACCCAACCCCCGATTTAAAAGAACCTCTATGCCTCCAGCATTTTCGCACCTGCAGTCACTTGACCGCTTCTGCGGTTCCGTAGGTGCGACTTACCATCCGCTTCTGCGGTCCTCCTCCAAGCCCTCAACTTCCGTATCCGCGCCTCTCCTTCCGCAGGTGCAGTCCCGTATCTGCAGCAAAATGACCGCATCTGCGGTCCCAGCCTAGCCAACCCCTTTTCGCTTCTGTGACACAAAGGCCGCTTCTGCGGCTCCGCACCTGCGGCCTAAGTCTCGCAGGTGCGGTTACACCAGTGGGCAGCAGTTTCAGCTCTTCTTCCAAATTCCAATTCGATCCGTTAACCACCCGGAATCCACCCGAGGCCCGCGGGACCCCAACCAATCATGCCATCCAGTCCCAAAACATAATGCGGACCTGCTCGAGGCCTCAAATCACATCAAACAATGCCGAATTCACGAATCACACCTCAATTCAAACTTTATGAACTTTAGGACTTCAAACTTCTATATTCGATGCCGAAACCTATCAAATCACGTCCGATTGACCTCAAATTTTGCACAAAAGTCATATTCGACATTACGGACCCACTCCAACTCCCGGAATCGGAATCCGAGCCCGATATCAAAAAGTCCACTTCCGGTCAAACTTCTCAAAAACCTTCAAATTTCTATCTTTAGCCAAATGACTCCAAAACGACCTACAGGCCTCTGAATTCACTTCCGATCGCGCTCCCAGTACCAAAATTACCATACGGAGCTATTCCCAAACTCGAAATCCCAAACGGACATTGATAACACTGAAATGCTTTTCAACCCAAACTTATGAAATTCCTCCAAAATGCTAACTTCCACAATAGGTGCCGAAACGTTCCCGGGCCCGCCAAAACCCGATTCGGACATACGCCCAAGTCCAGAATTATCATACGAACCGGTTGGAACCTTCGAATCTCGATTCCGAGGTCGTTTACTCAAAAATCCAATGTTTACTCAAAAATCCAATCTTAGTCGTTTCTTTCAATTTAAAGCTTCCGAAATGAGAATTCTCTTTCCAAATCAACTCCAAACTTCCCGGAATTCAATTTCGACCATGCGTACAAGTCATAATACCTGAAATGAAGCTGCTCATGGCCTCAAACTACTTGACGACATGCTAGAGCTCAAAACGAATTGTCGGGTCGTTACGAAAAGATTTCTACACTGCTAAAAATTGGTTTCTAAGTTGGGTCTTTCATCAGAGAGAATTGATTGTTGTGAGAAAGGTTGCATGTTATTCTATAAGGTTGACGCATTTCTAGCGAACTGTAAATTTTATCATCAGCCTCGTTTTGAGGAAGTCACAAATGCCAATACAAAAAAGAAAGTTCTAGTTAAAGCGATGCATAACTTACCTCTTATACCTAGGTTAAAGAGGTTGTATGCATCAATGAGTTCTGCTCCTCATATGAGATGGCACTACGAACATAGAAGGCCACCTGGTATACTCTGCCATCCGTCAGATGGAGAAACATGGAAGCATTTTGATAGGGTGTTCCCCGAGTTTGCTAGTGAACTAAGAAACATTAGGTTGGGATTATGCACAGATGGATTTACTCCATTTGCTGTCTCTACTGCACCATATTCATGTTGGCCAGTGTTCGTTACTCCGTATAATCTTCCGCCCGAGTTTTGTATGACAAGTCCATATCTGTTCCTAACTTTTATTGTTCCAGGTCCATGCAATCCGAAAAGCTTGATTGATGTATACTTGCAGCCTTTGATTGATGAGTTATAATTGTATTGGCATCAAGGTGTAAACATATGATATATCAACCAAACAAAACTTCATATTGCATGCTGCTTTGATGTGGACTATAAATGATTTTCTTGCTTATGGAATATTGTCCGGGTGGTCGACTGCTGGAAAGTTAGCTTGCCCTTGTTGTATGGAAGACACTAAAGCATTTAGTCGTTTAATTATTTTATATTTATTGTCACTTGTTGTATTTTTTGTTTTGTATTTTATTATGATTATATTACAGATATGGCATCTAAGGGGAAGGAAAAGATGAAATCTAAGAAGAAAAAATAATCTGTTCCAACTTCCTCAACTATGCCAAATATGAGTCATCCTCTTCCTCATCCTGCTCAGTCGACTTCATTGCCATCTACCATGTTCACTATCCCCCCCTCCATCTAATAATTCAGTTCAATATTATTCTATGCCTGCTAAAGGCAGTCAAAGTAACACTGTTTTTAACTTTGTACCCACACCTTCTATATTATTATCTTCACCGGGCTTTCATGGTAGTCAGCATGGTGGCTACCAGCTGTTGCACCCTCGGTCTTTTATGGTAGTCAACATACTGGCTGACCAGCTACTGCATCCCCAGGCTTTTATGGTAGTCAGCATACTGTCTCACCAGCTGCTGCACCCTTGAGCTTTCATGGTAGACAGCATACTGGCTCACCAGCTGTTGCACCCTCGAGCTTTCATGGTAGTCGGCATGATGGTTCGTCTTTTGTTGCTCCATCATCTTCCAGTCCATCGTCATCATCCATTCCCAGCATATCTAGGTTGGATATTGGAGGCTCTCGCCCAGCTACATCTAGTGCTGCTTCTGCACCATCTCGTAGACGCAGGCAGAATCTTGGAGGGGATGTACAATTTGATAGTTATAATCGATTGATAATCGTCCCCCACAAGGATGGGTAAGAAGGTTCTTATACAAATTTTTATGTTTTGAATATACTTTTAGATATGTTAACATTAAGGAATATTTATTTGCAATTAAAAGATGTTTATTAATTATATATATGTTAACTTTAATGCGGGTTTTTTCCATCCTTTCAAACTACACATTTGGTTACAGATTCTATGAAACCATTTTATCATGAGCCGTGGACTTCTTGGAGAAAGATACTGTACAACATTAGAGAGCAAATGTGGAATCAATTTAGGGTAAAAATTAATTATATTTATTTAATAATTATCGTCTTCATCTAACGTTACTTTTTATATTGCAGACAAGGTGTACATGGCATCCTCAGCATCAAAATGCAATAAATAGTATTTTCGAGAAGAAAGTTGCTATAAGGATTAAAGATACTATGTGCGCTGCTCGGAATTCCGGTAAAATGCCGGACTGGTTAAGAGAAGATGTTTGGGATAAACTTCTTGAGAAATGGAATACCCCAGAATGGAAGGCAAAGAGTGAACAAGCAATGGCAAACCGTGCCTCTAAAACAGGTGGCTCGTTGCACACAGGAGGTTCGATTACTTTTGAGGCCCATAAACTAAGAATGGTAATTATTTATAAAATTTTTCTTAGTTTTACATATAGAATTTTACATTTGTAAAGTCTAACTCATACTTTTTCTTATGAAGGAAAAGGAAAGAGGGCGAGATATGAGTCACGCTGAGGTCTTCGAGGAGTTGCATAAGAAAAAGAAGAAGGATGGTATAAGAGAACACTGGGTGGAGACGCGTGCGTCAGACACATATGTAAAATTCTAACTTTATAATTATTTATGGTTTATTAATATTAGTTTGCTTACATAATAGTTAAGTTTTTCATTTCAGGAAGATTATCATAAAAGTTTGGAAGAATGGCAACAAACTCAGCCTCCTTCAACTCAACCAACACCTGATGATATGGCTTCATTGTGGACGAAAGCAGCGAATGGAGAAAACAAAGGCAGAGTCTACGGACTAGGAGTACATCGACCTACAGGTCATCCAAACCCACTCTTAGCCAATTCTTCTTATCCTCAAAATCAAGAACAGATGGAAGATATGAGAAACGGAATTCGTGAATTGAAGCAACAATTGGACTCCCAATACGGAATATTTGTTAAGATGCAGAAATTCATGCGTAAACATGGGCATGATTTATCTGATGACGAGGATAAACAAACTGAATCTAATGTCTAGTAGTTTAGTTGTGATATTTTGGTTGATTGGTAAACTTGATTGTGAGAGACAACTTTATGTATTGCTTTTAAACTTGAATGTGGGCTACTACTTGGATGTTTTTATGCCCAAAATTGTTAGGTTTAAAGGTTGGTATTGTTGGTTTAAGTTGTGTTAATGGTTTGCATTGGTGGTTTAGAATTTGTTAATGTATTGTTAATTTAGATTGTATTAATGTATTATTGGTTCGTATTATTGTATTAAAGTATCGATGGTTTAGATTGTTGTTAATGTATTGTTGGTTGGTATATTTTTGTTTGTGATAGTTTGACAGGTGGTGTAGCTCGAAATTGAGCAGAATTCTGCCCAGTTTTATACAAAATTCCGACTGAATTCCGACGGAAACAGTCGGACAGCTCCCCAGATTTAACCATAAATTCTCAGATTTCCGACTGATTCGGTCGGAAGTGTAAAAAAAAATTAATATTCAGAAATTTTCGACGGATTCCGTCGAAAATTAGATAAAATTTAATTTTTAATTATTAATTTCCGACTGATTCGGTCGGAAATTCAATAAGAAAAAAATTAATACTCAATATTTTTCGACAGATTCTGTCGGAAATTAAATAAAATTTAATTCTTAATTATTAATTTTACTTGTATTATTGCAACCGATTCAGTCGGTAAATTTCGACCACTTTAGTCGGAAACGTGAATTATTTGGTTGTCTGACCTTTTTGAAATTTGCGACCACTTTGGTCGAAAATCACCGACAGATTCGGCCGGAAATTGTTTTTCGACCAACATTTTTCTGACCGACCAATTTCGGTCGGAAAGTAGTCGGAAATACGTGATTTCCGACCGAATTCCGACCGTTTTGGCTGTCGGAAATCTGCCATTTTCTAGTAGTGAACATTCAAAGTGCCCGATAGGGCATTACCTACTTGGCTATTACAGCAAAATATCATGCCTCGAAGGACATTTTTGTTTCCAAAAGATACTAGCCTAGTGCAAACATCTTTGCTAACATTCTTAACTAAATAAGCAGAACCTTGATAGTCTGAAGTTAAGGCAGCGGTTACAAAATGAGTGGCATAGTAGATAATATTAAGATCCCTGCCATTGTTGCCACTAAGTGCTTTCCTAGCCATCATGTGTGCCGGCTTGTTGGCTTCCACGAAGATGTGGTGGTTTACCCGAACCTTCACCTGGATCATTAATAACCTGCACTCATGAACAATATTATTTAGTATTGCAATTCCATTATCCAAACAAGTAATAACATCCGTCGAGTCTGTTTCCACTTCTATATTAGTATAACCTTGTTTCTTGGCAATATGGAGGCCTGTTTTTAAGGCCATCAACTCTACCTGCAGCGCGGATATTCCTGGAAGAGTCCCTTGAAAATTAATTACCCATTGTCCCCTACTATCTCTGAAGAGGCCACCAAATCCACAAAGAGATGAGTCTTCCTTAAAGAATCCATCAATGTTAAGCTTAATGTGGCCACTAGGTGGCTTAATCCAGTTAATTGATATAGGAATTTTTTGGTTTGTAACGATTTCCTTTACTGTTAGGAGTTTATATGCCACAGCTTGGTTATAAGCAAGGTGGAGGCCTACCTTGTGTGTGAAGTTATTATACAAGTTGTTATTCCTGTTAATCCAAACGGTCCATATCATACACGGAACATAGCTTTCCAACTAATAATGCCATCTTTTAGAGTAATGCTTTGGTCACGAATACTAGTCAACCAACTATTCGTATTATTCCAACTACTTGTATCAATGCCTAATAGAATATATCCAAATTTCCTTTACTGCCTTGCAGTCTATAAAAATGTGCCTATTGGTTTCCTTATGGATTTTGTAAAAGGAGCAAATTGGATCAATGTTTATACCAATGTGATGTAAAAAGCTTCTGGTTGGGAGTCTATCTGGAAACATTTGCATAATAAAAATTTCAGCTTATTGGGGCAATTTTGCTCCCAAATCTACATAAAATCTTTCTCACTGTTTGTTAGATCACTTATTAGGAGTAGCAAGATTAAAAGCCAAGGTTGTTTAGTAGCAGTAGTTAAGTTTGATTACATATTTTTAAATTAAATACATAGATAAGGTAAGATATTGTATATTATCAAATATTATTGGATTGATTATAAAAGCCAAGGTTATTTAGTAGCAGTAGTTAAGTTTGATTAATATGACATTATTAAATTTTAAATTCAATACTCCATCCGTCTCATAATATGTGTCGTGATTCTTTTGTGCACATCGCTTAAAAAAGAAAAGTTTTTGACTACTTTACCCTTATTAAATATTTTCTCAATTTATATGTCATCTCTATCAATGACATTAACCAATTTTTACTAAATGTGAATGCAATTGATTATAAAGGGAATAAAGAAAAAATATAATCTTTTTTATCTTGTACTTCTAAAATGACAAATATTATGAGATAGAGGGAGTGTTAAGATTATAAATAGATGAGGTCACCTCGCAGCCTAGTAGAGATGGGAGCTAAAGAGTGATGTGGCCGTGGCTCTTACCTCCTATCCCCAGGAAAGGTAAATGATAGGATTAATATTTAATTGGGTCTTTAAAATTCTTTTTTTACAAAAAAAGAAAAAAGCTCAAACTCTTCGTCCTCTTTAAATAGCTTTTGACCTTCGTTATGTCATAAGAGCTAGCTCGTGAATTTTTTGAAGAACCTAATTGATGATGATGGAATAACAGAATTAAAGAAATAATTATGTCCCATCTTTTACGCAAGCATAACACCTATGAAGTCTTATTGTTTTATTATTTCACAGGGCCCTTCGACTACTTTCAGCTGTTTCAAATTTCAAGAGCAAAAAATAGAAGTAGGCAAAAAAATAGGAGAATTTCCACTGATGTAGCACCATTAGGTATTTTACACATAAGGCCACAAAATAATTATATTCCTAGCCAAAATCCTTTAAACCCTATACCTTAATTCACGCATCCAAGTAAACGGACTTTCAGTTACACTGGTTAACATCCTTAGCGTTAATTAAGATGACTAACCTCCTTAGCGTCAGGCAACTGATATTTGTAACGGCCGTAATCCTTTTTGCAGTTTGAGTGGCATGAGCTGCCAAGTAAACAGACTTTCAGTTACACTGGACTTGGTGGTAATCAATGTTATTTTTTCTCTGTCTTATGATATATATTGGTTACATATTTAGATGTGTTTTTTTTATATCAAGTATCTTTCAACGTAATCAGGTTTATACTGCATATAATTTACAATTATACCATATATTTCACATTTCGGGTGTTTGACATATGCAGATCAATGATATATTCCTAGTATAAGTTTATGTCAGGTATAAACAAATGGAACCTAATTGCTGACATGCTTATCATTTAAGTTAGTATTTCAGTGATTTGCCCACTTTTTTTACTACTATACATTATTGGTATAATAATTTAATATATCTTGATATACGCAAAGTATATCAAGATGCTGATGTTGGCACTGCAGATTCAGCAAAAGATCCCATGGTAGAATATTATATTGACGTCCCCGAATCCCAAATCGTTAAATATACAAACCCTGCAATAGCTAGTAAGTATGCTTGATAAATTGTATCATTTCAGTAAATATGTCATAGATATCCCCATGTTTTATTCCTTAAATCTTTCCATATACGTAGTATTACTTGGGTATATTTTTATACCCCCATGTATAATTTTGTCTACACATTATATTCATGTTATATTTATTTTTTATGAGTACGCATTTTTCACTTTTCATGTTATGTAAAACTTATTATACACATTCTACATGTATTAATTTTCTCTGGAATGTGTATTATGTTTATAAAGTTAATCAATATGCTAATGTTGTGCTTGATATTTAGCCAAAGATCCCTCGGAAGACAATTATATTGACGTCCCCGAATTCCATTTCATATGTTTCGAATATTGTGGAATGATTGAGTGAAATCTCAGTAACTGTAATGGAATCCCGCTGCTAGATGGAGTGATCGGAGAAAATAAGACAAGAGATTGAGAAAATAGAAGAGAGAGGAGAAACTCTGGGTTCTTTTGAAAAAGACCATATGAGAGAGAGTGCTTTGCAACTATCCCATGATTTGTGCCTTTTTCTCTGTTCATTAATTATTTGCTTATTTTTACAATATGTCATTAGTGTAAAAAAAACTTCCCTATATGTAATAAATAAAGATTGCTAATATTTTTTAAAATATTTTTTAAGAAGTGCTCTGCCATGTAGATTTCTCAAATTTCAATCACAAAAATGTTCATGGGATCCCACTCGTGGCAAAAACTTTAGAAGTTTATCTCTAAGAAACAGCTGAACTAGTGTACTGGTTCATTTTCTAAATATTGTAAAGCTTAACAACAGTGGCGAAGTCAGGAATTTCTCTAAGGGTGTTCAAACTTGAAAGAAGTTAAAAAAAATCCGACAAAAGGTGTTCAATATATATTATATACCGTAAAACCTAATATTTTACCTCTATATACAATGTAATTTTCCGACGAAGAGTGGTCAATCGACCACCCTTACAAGAGTGTAGCTTCGCCCATGCTTAACACTACTACAAGAAAGGTCATATTAACGGAAGTGAATTCAGGATTTGAAGGTTCCAGCTGCTACACCATCTATATATATATATAAAGTAGGGAAAAAGAATGCTGACTTGGCACCTCTCATAGGCCAAGAAACATATTTATCTATTTTCTCTTTTTTTTTTTGGCATTTTCTCATTTTTTTCTCCAATTTCATGGAATTTAGGAGACTAAAACCGTTTCTTTCTCTAATTAAATTCTCTTAATTACATTTCCTACTCTTTCTCTTCCCCGAAGGTTACGTTTTTGTAGTACCTATTTAACTTTTGCTCTGTTTGTGTCATGGAAAAGTGGTTCTTCTCTCTCATTAAATTCTTTTTATCTTGCTGTGATCGTCTGCACAGATTTCAGGTATCACTTCTCTTATTTGTGTTTACTTTGTAATATTAATATTTTATAGGATTCTATTCCTTTTAGTGATGACAAAATAAAATGAGTAACTGTGTATCCTAATTTTATCTCTACAGTTTGAGATGGCAATTTCTTCAACTGGCTTGCTATTTTACAAATTCTTGGATCTATATATGAAACGAAATATTATAACTTATTTTTTCTGGTACCATATTGCTTCACTCTTGTGTTTACTTTTCTTCCGATATCTTATTTGGTTTTAGACTTTGAAAATTTGGACCAAGTACAAAAAGATCAATCATTTGATGGATTAATGGTCCCATTTATTGGTATTGTGAAAGCTTTAATTATTAATTGTTAGGTTTTATTTTTGTTTTGCTTAATAATTACGTATTAGGTTACATAAAAGTTTGTTACGTGTCTTTTATTTCTCTAACACCTCTTTTCGTTTTCAGAATTTGAGTCCTATTACTACTTATTTATTTTTATAATTAGAAATAAATGTTCATATGGTTGTACTGAGTTAACCAACGAAAAGAAGACTTACATAAGAAACGGATGCAGGTGTTGCGGCAGACTTCAGTAATTTCCATACCATTTTGCTTGCGATTTTCAAGGCTATTCGAATGGGTTTGGTATTTCTTTCCTCTCAATTTTGCACTTTTTTCCCCTTCAATAAAGATGTACAACCAACAACAAAAAATTCTCCTTTCTTAAAATTTTCCCCCCTAATAACTCTAAATATTTTGGTTCTCTCTTCTCCTTCCTTATAATCAATGTTTATTATTGTGTAACAATGTTTGCTTGGAGTTACTGATGGGCCAATGAAGATTGAGGAAGGTGTGGCAAGAGGTCATTTCGATTGCTTGCTTATTATTGACAGAATTTGTGATTATTACATTGAGTGGAATAACCGCGCATAATATAACCGTACAGGGGTTAATGAGCATGATTGGAGGCTCGCAGGGTAATGATTTTCTCAGTAACTTATCTCTTATGCTTGAAAAGAGGTTATCTTTTATGTCAATTATTTGCCATTTTCTCTTATTTTCTGTTTTTTTGGACCTATTCACTCTCAATTTTCTATCAAATGTGTAATGCTACGATTGCCTTCCTTTCTTAAAGAATTGTATTACTTCAACAACGAAATAGCAATGCAACTATTGTAATTATGAGTATGATGATAGCAATTTAAGTTACAACAATTATTTTTCCTAAATCATAACTAACGGAACCGTATCAAGAATTCTCATCTTCCACCCCTCTTTCGACTTCATAAAGCAAATCACAAATCACATACACAGCAAAGAAAAATTCTTTTGTGCTTGCAATTGGATCTACAAGATAACTAAATATTTTATACTTTCTTTCTGCTTTTAAATTATATATATATATATATATATATATATATATATATATATATATATATATATATATATATATATATTAGTTTATGGGATTTAGCTAACAAGTAATTACATATGTATTGCAGCTGTTTTAGTTGTGATCGTACATAACATATAGTATCACATTTGCAGTTTCCTACAGTATATTTCTTTGGTAATTTGACTTCATCTTCATGCCTTCTCTTCTGTGGAAGAAATTCTTCTTTCTTTATATTCTATTTTTGTTTTGGTTTTGAGGTATATGAGCCGTCAATTCAATTGTTAACGTGGATTTATTTATAGTTTTTCAGGTAACCAATGAGCTTGCACAATGAGAAGCTAAATTAGTCAGACGGATAACTTAAAAAGCGGATGATTAAAGAAAAAACGAACCATTTTTCGATAATTTAAATGCTCTTGACATATAGAATAGATTTGATCAAACTTACTTTGCTATTACAAAATTTTAATATGTTAACTAATCGCTTACAAATAATTGGATTGAATTTTGCTATTTTTCTTCTACCATTTATTGTCATTGTTCAAAGTTTTGACAATATAAAAAATTATTTATTTGTACGAGAATATCAAGATATAACAATATATTTTAATTAATCTTAAGGATGACTTTGAAATTTCTACTGCATGGGATGTCCCAAGACTACGAGTTTACAAATTATATTTCTCTCTTTTAAGCAAATTATTTGTACAAAGATAGGTTTTTAAATTATAAAATTTTAATAATAATATATTATTAACCTTATTGTAATTTTCTTTGACAACCGCGCGAAGCGCGGGTAAGTTAACTAGTTCCGAACATAAATGTATTAATATTTACACGGTCTAAGGTAAATATTTGGCCGACTTAATCAGTTTTGTGCTACAGTTTGGTTATTCGTCTTTTTAATTTAGATAAACAAATAGATTAAATGTTACTCCCTCTGTTTCATTTTAGATGATATAGTTTGACTTGACACAAAGTTTAAGGGAAAAAAAGATTTTTGAAACATGTGGTGCTAAAAGATTTAGAGGCAAAAGCTTAGTGGATCTATGATATTTGTGTGGCTATAAAATCTTTAAGGTTAAAGTGGATAGAATTAAATATTTAAAAGTTAAACTGTTTTTAAATATAAAAATAAATCATTCTTTTTTGAACGGATTAGTAAAAAAAGTATGTCCTTTATAGTAAAACAAAGAAATTAGTAATTACAGTTTGACGGTGGAAACCGGAAGGTGATGACGTGAATATGGACCAGCCTCAAGGGGATGGGACGATGGGTCATGGGAAAGGGTTTTGGTTAATTATGACCTTCAGATGGCCGACGGGAGAGAAATTATACTGTGTTGTGCTGTCTATTCACGTTGGCAAACCAATTAATAGTGTTTGAGAATAATAGTGCTGTCTATTCACAAGCAAGGAGGAAAGTTTGCCCTTCTCCGTTGGCACTTGGCCTCCGGGATGGCTTTTTGTTTATTTATACGATTCTTTATAAAAATACACATTTCTACATAGTTTTGTGATCACACCTAACTATGCCTTATAAAAAGAATTAAGCGGTCGTTGCAAATATAATTCGGTTTACAAGTCCGGAGTCGAATCTCACAGAAAACTAAGGCGTAGCTACAGTTGTTCAATATTGCTAAGAAGACAAGCTCGAACAATTCCTATGTTATAATTATTAAGATTCTTGTATCTAATTAACTAACAATTAAATTAGTAGATTAACAACTAGGGAAACTACGGGTTGGAGAAACGATTAAGGAGGTATAGAGTTGTAATTTCCCCAATTGTCGCAATCCTTTCCGCTACGTGTTATATAAATTCGCCTAAGTAATCTCTACCGATCATGAACGCTCTGAGTTTTGCAATTCTCTCCCGAGTAACTACCACAATTTACTAGACATATTCTCCCGAATTACGCTAGCTGGCATTAAGTACGACTCACTCAGATCGCACCAAGGTTTCGTTATCCCTAATCAAACCTTTAACCCTCCGTATTGATCCCTCATATACGTTAGGAGTGATGTTGTTCAACAACCACCTAAATATGTACTCTCTCCCGAGTAATACACACTAAAAAGGAACAGTCGATTGAGAGCTCTTCAACCAACCACAATAAACACGTAGTTAAACAAATAGAGAAAATACTACGGGAAAACTATATTAACGTAACATGAAAATCATCCTCCAATAGGTTCCATCAAAACTCTAGATAACAAATTAGCTATTCATAATAGTATGCATAACTACAATACTAGAATTCATAACCAATAATGAAAATTGGAAGAAGGAAGTTAAAAACTCGTAGAAGAATTCCCTGCCTTGCTCCTAGTGTGTTCTTGCCTCCTTCGTTTGAATCCCTGGTCTAATGTCGATTCTCCCCCCTTCAAAAGTGGCATTTTTAGGTCTATTTATATGTGTAGGAAAAGACCTACACGTGTAGGCCAAGTCCTAGTGAAACCAGGAGACGAAATAAGTCTTCAAAATTCGGAATGGACCTGGCCCCAGGCCTAGTGTCGCCAGCCTAACACCAGCCTCAGTCAGGCCTCGCAAGGCTAAAGCCTGGTTCCGCCCGGCCTTTGGCTGGCCTCGCCAGGCTAAAGTCTGGTTCAGCCTGGCCTTTGGCTAGCCTCGCCAGGCTAAAGCCTGGTTGAGCTGGCTTTTGCCTGGCCTCTCCTTTTCACTGTTCTAGAGCACACTTTCAACGTTTAAGTATCCCTTTCTCCTTATTTCATTAGTTCTACTCAAAATCCAAACCAACCACCCCACACTTTAACTTTTACATAAATCATCACAATGCAATTACTCATAAGAGGTGACAAGATTCAAATAGATGGTTAATTCAAACAATTGGGTAAGGCTTGTAATGTGGTTGCCAAAGAAACAGGATTACAGACTTAAAGGGGTTAAGTACGATACATAATAATTAGGTTGGTAAAATATATATATGGCTCAACAAAGAAACGCCTATATCACTTCCAAGACTAAACAAAACTATTATTTTGCCTTGCAAACACATGGGGCAAGTTTTAGGCATCCAATGCAACGCACAGAATAACATACAAACCTCACACACACATGGCACATAACTCACTCAGGATTGGTTTTATCACGACACTCTAGTCAAAGCAGTTAAGAAAATTTAAGATCATACAATTTAAGGTACTTATACAAGAGTCAAAAATTGAGCGTAAGCGTCACAATCAAAGAACTAACTATTCTCAAGGAATAACAAAGTTAAAAGATATCGCTGCAATTCAATTCATCTCACACTAGCTCCTACTCCTAAAAAAATAAAACTAACTACACCCGGTTCAAACAAAAACCTTGGAAAGGAATCGCGGCACAAAGAAAAATCAAGGGGGAATTACTACACTACCTACAAAGAATATCTTTTTGTCTTTTTTTTTCCCTTTAGACATAAATCGCTCAAGAAAATTGTCTAGGATATCCATCGTCAAGAAAAGTCCAATCTTTTTTTGTTTCATTTTTCTAAAAAAATAAAACAATTATTCAATTAAACTAACAGAACTAAAATAACATAGACAGTCAGCCAGATAATCTCCTCACCCCACACTTATAATTGTGCATTATACCCAATGCACACCATAACTAATAAAATGGTAAAAGAAACTCCCCGGTAGGCCGAAGTCCGAAGCACTAGCAGCTCATGGGGTACTCAGACTTCTCCCAGGCTTGGTCTTTCTTACGGGTACCTCACACTTAGTTCCAACCATCTAGTTTTCTGTTGCATCATTCCAATAGCTTTGCTTTCCATGCTTTTAAAAAATTAAAAATCGACACTACAAAATAATACAATTAAAAAAGATAATAAAAAAATAAAAGAAAAGAAAGCAATAAAGCTGGGTTTCCTCCCAACAAGCGCTTGATTTAATGTCACAGCACGAAGCGAATCACTTTCTGCCTCTACTTTGAACTTATGAATTGGACCCCAAGTTTTGATTCTGCTCCATGATCATTCTCCTGGGGTGATACAAATTGTTGCGAGCCAAAAATTAAATCATACTTTCTGAACTTGTTGGCTTTCAACCGAGGAGTGTCATTTTGCCTTGACGACCTTGAAAATTTTAGAATATAGGGCTCATCTACCTCTTCATTTAACTCTTGCATTGGCTCATGCAGATCAATTTCCATTTCACCATCTGAACATAATGTAGAGAAGTGTTTGGAATGAGGTCCATCGCGCTCAAATACATGAACTTCAAGGTTTTTAACCTCATCCACACCGGTCACACTAGAGTCAACTAAATTTGTATCTTCAACGTCAACGGTTGACTCTAGTATTACTTCTTCAACATCGGCATCCTCAACTTTTAGTTGGATAGATTGTTGGTGTTTTACTCTGACATCCTCCACTAACATCTCCTCGTATTTTTTTAAATCTTCAATTATAATGGAAATTTCTGCAGCCATTTCATGCTTTTCTTGGCTACTTTCCACAATGTAAGCTTGTTGCACTTTACAAGGTTCAATTAGTTTATTCGCTTGAGCCTCCAAATGGTGAATAGTTGCCTCATGCATTTGTATCTGCATTGGTTTCTTATCATATAGTTCCATGAAACACTTTAACATATCTTTGATCTCCTTCAGGTCAGCTTCCCAGGGTTCTTTGTTCCTATTATCCTCACAAAAAAAGTAGAACCATCATAATAAGGGGTTGGGGGAGGATAAGCCATATAATCACAACGATGAAAGTGACCATCTTGACCACCACACATATCACACACATTCCACACATAAGATTGAGTTGGTGCACATAACTCGCTCTCGGGAATATTCTGATAATTTTTCCATGGGTGGTTTTATTCACAACATGCATAAGGAGAATTAAAAATAGATATACCTACATCAAAACTCTCATAATTCCAAGATGCCATGTTTTTTAAAATCAACAAGTAAAACAAAATAAAAATAAAAATAACAATAAAAATCAAATACAAAAATGGAATTTTTAGGTCTATTTATACGTGTAGGCCAAGTCCTAGTCGAACCAGGAGACGAAATAAGTCATCAAAATGGACCTGGCCCCAGGCCTGGCGTCGTCAGCCTAACGCCAGCCTCAACCTGGCCTTTGGCTGGCCTCACTAGGCTAAAGCCTGGTTCAGCTTGGCCTTTGGTTGGCATCGCCAGGTTAAGCCTGGCCTTTGGCTGGCCTCGCCAGGCTAAAGCCTGGTTGAGCTGGCTTTTGCCTGGCCTCTCCTTTTCACTGTTCTCGAGCACACTTTCAACATTTAAGTATCCCTTTTGCTCTACTTTCATCTCCAATTCACCTACACATAAAATAGACTCCATTACGCACAAATAAAGTGTAATTTTTCATTAAAGCATGTAAAATGCAAGGCACATAATGTACAAAACTATGGAATTATAGCTACACATCATTTTTTGGTCAAAACTTACGAGTAGCGTGGTACCCCGAAGGGTCTTTATAGATCCGCCTTGGTCATATATGATAGTAAAAAAATATTATATAACTGGCTAAATATTATGGTGAAAGAGAGGTATAAATTCGCATAACGCTGAATATGTCTGTTACATATATAACTAACACAAGCGCATACGCTTGGAAAAGCCATGTTAGCATGGGCTGATGAAGTCAAATGTAGCTTGCGCTTGTACAAAACATGAAACATGACATAACAGTTTCACTAAAAGGCGTTAGGACTTTTTGTTAAACTAATTAAATAAAAAGATTTGAGACAAATCCTAGCCAGAGATAATTTATTCTAGATCTGAGATAGAAGATAGGAATGAACAAGCATAACTGAACATAAAATTTGACTACAACAGCAATTGATCTCACAATGTAAGAAATAGATAATTGCTCCAATAATATCAAATGATAATGAAGAATACATGAAGTAAAAGAATCACCATGCTTGAACGAGACCGACTTTCATATATTTGATAAAGTTGAATTATAGATGAATACCGAGATTCTAAGCTCTTATCTCCTTTCTCGGCGAGGAGCCTGAGGTTAGGGAGAATCTTCATCTTTTTAGGGATGTGTCTCTTTTTGTATGTGTGTCCTTCTTCACACCCTTATGTCACACTTTCTCATGATATTTATACCAAACACTTTCCTTACCCAGCGGTCCTTAACTAGAGTACCTAAGTTCTGGGAATATCCCATAGAATATTCCTCCAAAATATCTAAGTGTTGAACTAGCCGTTCGGACCGAATTGAGTGCTCGACCTCGACCGTAGCTAAATCACTCGCCGGCATATCACTTCCTATACGCAACTTCGGCTTGATTGCTTCTTGGTTGCTCTTCCTTAAGTAGCACTCCTTTGACCAGATTTTGACCCATACAAGTCCCTCCGCTCATCAGGGTTGCCTTTGGGCGAGCTCGCTGGGCGGACTTCACCAGTTGCACCTTTTGAGAAATCTGTGCACATTGGCCGAAAAGTGACCCTTCATAGCGAGATGACGATGCGATGCTAAGGGAGCCGTGGCTGAGGTTGCACCCCTTTTTTCTCACAAAATTGGGTTTCGACATTTTTTGTGGCAACTCCCTTCCTTTTGGGATGAGGTAAGGGATTTGAAGAGTCGCCACCTAACGGGTTAAGGTGCGTTAGTGCACCTAGGACAGTTAACTCATATAACAAGTTTACATCACCAGAGATCGGTTAAGGGCTCGAAATTACCTTGAGGAAAAGGTATTAGGCACCCCTCAAGGTCCACAATGGTGGATCCCGATCGAACTTAAATTAAGCGAATTAGTCTTATGGGAAAATAAAATAATTCAGACAAATAGATATTACATTAAAACGGGAATTAAAGGGTCCTAGGTCTTTTTAGCCTATATGATCATTTTCGTGCAATACTTGATAACTTTCCCCAAGTTGGGGTGCTATACATAGCATTAGCGCACGGGTCATCATTTCCTTTACTACCCAACTACTATCTTTCAGTTGTTACCTAAGCGTTCTAGTAGCTTCTAATGCATACCTTATGTGTGCACTACCCGCCCCTTACTTATGGTCCTGGAGGTTTTTAGGACCTCTATTTTGGATAGTTCTAGACTTACCTATGTTGATTAAAATGGGAAAAGCTAGGCGACAGACAAAAATCAGATAGGACTATCAACTAGGGAACAAATAAGGGCTCATTGTTAACCTGCACAAATATACACCAAATGTACGCAATTAAAAACACAACTTTATTGATTTAGGATCTTATAGGCAGGATATCTAGATTAGCATAAAGAATATAAGAAAGCAACTTATTAAACGAGCATTGAGACCTTTGGGCTTGCCTACTGATTTTATTAAGTTCTGAATCTAGGCATGTTTCAAGCAGTACGAGATCACAGTTTTTGGCCCATGATTCTTAATAATCCTACAGTTTTGCCTACTGATAACCGGAACAAAATCCTATGGGCATGATATCTAAAGGTTGATTAAAGACCTATAACATGATTTCTAAGCGAATTACTGATTTTTAACTTATGAAAACAGATTTTATCTCTTTAGATCCTATAGGCATGCTTTCTAATTTGCAGAATTAATTAAACCCTATAGACATAGTTTCTAGGTGTCGAAACTAACCTGTTTATCTCCTATAGGCATGGTATCTAAGTCGAAACTGATTTTTACCTCTTATAGGCATGATATCTAAGTTGAAACTGATTTTTAATTCCTATAGGCATGATATCTAAGTTGAAACTAATTTTTACTTCCTATAGGCATGATATCTATTAATCATATGTGGGCAGAATTTTAAATAACTTGCTAGGAAAGTTATTATTCAAACAGATAGGATCCTATAAACATGGTTACTAATGCATGTAAGTTAAAATGCGCATGGATCCTATGGACAGGATTTCTAATGCAAGGAGTCTATAAATAGGATGTCTAGCATGCGAGTGAAATACAGAACAAACAATAAGAAAATCCTATAGGCAGGATCCCTAAACAAGTAGTAGCATTCACATGGTTTAACATGATAAACCTATAAGCAGGAGTTCTACCCAAGTTTAAAGATATAAGAAAAACCCCCGATTTTACTAATAAGCCCCAAATCGGTTTATTACAAAGGTTATTACAGCACAGAATGAATAAATTACATAACAATATCTTTACACTATAGGGAGCCTTAGCAGGCCGGATATTAACCTGGGAACCAGACCTTCAAGCAAAGCAAGTCTGAAGTATACAGGTGGTCCATCCATGATACACAAAATTGGGCATTCTAGTGTATCAAAGTTCCCAAGGGCCTCAGGGACCCCGGGCAATGCTCGCACTAGAACCTTACATAGAAAAAGAGTTTGTAAGAGATTGAAAAACCAGCCGCAATGTGTCAGAGTTCAAAGGAGTCTTAGGGACCCTAGGCAGTGCTCACACTGGGTGTGGTAGGAACCTAGATAACTAAGAATAGAAGTTTGTAATATAGTATATAGAGGGTAAGGGGGAACAGGTTTAGAAAACAGTTTGTCTTTCAGGAGCAAAATGATTCAAATTACAGAACTTCACCTAGAACAAACAGAATTCCTATTTAGTAAATAGTTTAAACAGATTGGTATTGATTCAGACATAGACACTGTACTATCATTTAAGCAGTCACAAAAGAACCAGGATACTTGAACTAATAGACAGAGTTGGCAACATATTACATGTTTGCAGAATAGGGAACATACAACTGATTATATAGGGTTTCATATTACTAGCGAGAACCTAAATAAAGTTGTCACTAGGTGAAATCATTTTGGTATATAGTAAACACAAGCATGCTGAAACCTCAAATTAAGCACATAGGATTGAATAGGGTAACAGAGACTAAATCATGCCAGTTGCGAAAGCAGTTATAGAAAACATGCTGAGATCAAAATAAACTATAAGATAGAATATGATAACAGGAGTTGAAACATGCCAGTTGAGAAGGGAGTAAATAGGAATCATAGATCACACAAAAACATGCTGAGGTTTGAAATAAACTAACCACATAGCATAGGGAACAAAATAGGATAACAGGAGTTAACACATACCAGTTAGGAAGAAAGTAAACAGGAATGTAATGGCGGTTTGGATCAAAAGGGTTTAGCCTTGGCTTCCAGCCGGCTAAACAATGCAGAAAATTAGAGTAGTCGCACAAAGAGAGAACTTAAATTCTTTGAGGAAAAGCAGAGAGCTTTTGAGTTGTAAAGTAAAGAAATTGTAAGAGTGTGTAAGTGCGAGTGTAAGTCTATAAGCGTGAGCGCGTTTTAAAATCAGAGTAATGAAAGGTTATTATAGCATACAGTAGTATAAAACCAAATAAAGTAGGAGAATCAATGGCACACAAATAAGGCAAAGAGATCAGTTAATCAGCCAATTAGGCCTAACCGGAATCAATTAATAGGCGAAATCACTTAAATTAACACGGAATAAATCAGCAGTCAAGATTGAGGTCTAAATAAGGTAAGTAGTAAGTCGAGAGATCAAATAAAAGTCGATCCTAATAATCAAAGCACATAAATCAAGCTAGCAAAAGAGTTAAGGAAAGTAATACCAATTACGAGTCACACATAAGGAAAGAATAAGTATAAATCTGTCAACGAAATATCAGTATCGTACAGGAAAGGAAAGATTAAAATCTCAGTAAAGGATTTCGAAACCCCAATTTTACCATCACTTCGCATTATCTGGATCTAAAGAACCAGTCAAGATATGATATATAGGTCATATCTTTGTAGCAACTGAAATCTTTTGCATAAACAAAAAAGGAAATCTGATTCTAAGTTGTAAAGCAAAATAGACAAAAAAGATGTGGATAAATGGAAGGATGAGAGAAAGAGAGAAAAAGAATACCAATGATATAAAATTCCAATATGTAAGGTCTATGAGTAATCTCATAAAAGGCAGTGTAATAAAGCATCAATACGCATTCATACCATAATAAAATGAATCTTCTTATA
>NW_017675122.1:30327-75468 GCF_001879085.1 Nicotiana attenuata
GGTTAAAAGTTTAAACGTACGGAAAAACCCGTTTTTAAACCGTAAAACGTAACTAATGTAAAAGAAGTTACTACAGATAGTCATGCAGAAACATATATATGATTTTAACGAAAAATAAGTACCAAATATCAGCATATTTCAAAGGATCTAAACCCTAGCTTTAGGGTAAAATAAGGAATGAGCAAAATCTCAAAGATTCAAACCATAAGAAGACGGAGAAAGAACATAGATGGAAAGAGATAAAGGTTCGAACCAAATTTGGTTCAAAACAAGAGAGATCCACTTGCCATGTTAGGCAAGTGATTATGTAATACCATAATCGGTTAGCCAGTAGAGAATGGGGGCCAAATAAGGTAAGAAATCACTAGATGATTCCATGTCCGGTTGGAATCGAAGGGGATTTGGTGGGGATTTGGGGTGACGACGCTTAGGATGAGAGAGAGAGGAGGGGAGGTTGAGAGAGTTGAAGGGCTGCGGGTTTGGGTAAATGAGGGTTAGGGTTAGGAGTTTCGTTATTTAAAATGAGGGGAAGGGATATGGACTGTTGATCTCAGAGATCAACAGTCACGAATAAAGGAGTTCTAGGTTGGGTAGTTAATTGGGTAAGGGTAATTGGGTTGGGGGTAATGGGTAGTGGGCTAGGTCCGAAATTAGTTAATTCAAAGGGGCTAAATTTTAAATACCCAATTAATTTAATAATATAATGTTATAAAATAATTTACAAATGCTAAAAATGTAATTTGTGAATAAAAATGATTTAAAATAATTAATTAATATTATAAAAATATAAAAAGTCATTTTTTGTGTAAATAATGTAATTATGCATACATGGGCTATTATTGCAAAGTTATTGCAATTATAGCTTAAAGATACAAATATAATTATGCATAAAATGATTAAAGCTTAATATGAATATAAATAATAAAAATCAAGTAATAAATCATTATAAAATTATCTGTGATGCAATTAGTAATTATTTAGATGATAAAATGCTGGAATAAATTAATTAAAATCCCTTTTAAAATTACAGAAATTTATGGAAAAATACTGGTTGATGCTCATGCACTATTTTGTAAGTATATACGCATTTTTAAAAATATATGAGGGAAAAATAGGGTATCAACAACTGCCCCTCTTTACCCGGAAAGGATGAAAGAGTTGTCGGGTAAAGAAATGATGACCGATTTTGACGAATAGGATATTTGAAAAAAGTATAGGCCGCACCCCGGTCTCTGAGCTGCCTACATATTCCTGATTTTACAGGAATCAGGCCATATGTAGTTATGGACACAACGGTGAATGAAAACGATGAAATTGTTATAGGAATGGTAGTATGTTTCAGAAAAGGGTTTCTTTTGAGAGGGATAGTATTGGATGGGTTTATGCGGAGATAAGAAGGCGGATCGGAATTGTAACGGATGTATCATAGAGCAGATATCTGAACTGTCATGGTGTAAAGACAAGTAATTGATGAGAATCGGTTATGTTTGAGATAACGACAAGATAAAATGGTAAAAGTGGAAACCGGAGCGAAAGTTGCTCCCGTTTAAAGAACGGTTACCTCCTTGATTTCCTGCAAAACTTAAAACACGATGCATGCCAGTATATAGATTACTACGAGAATTTAAACATGATGCAAATTCACTTTGGACCATGAAATTTGTCTTTGGACGGAGATGATGACGTCCTTAGACCATGATGTCCTGGGCCATGAATCATGAGATAGGGGATTTGCAGGCCATGAAATGATGTTCTCGGGCCATGAAAATGATGCCTCTGAACCATGACGCCTTTGAATAATGATGTGCAATATTGAGAGGTCCTCAAGCCATGACAAGGTGTCTTCAGGCTGTGAGGATGATGCCTTCGGACTATGATGCCTTCGGATAGAGACATGATGACGGATCATATAAGCAAACAAGCTAGAGCTTAGTCTTGTATAGAATCAGGACAGAGCTTAGCCTCGAAAAAGGCAAAATAGTGCTAGGTTTCAAATAGTGTAACATTCAACATTAGACAAGGAAAGGCAGAGCTTAGCCTTATACAATTGGGGGGCAGGGCTTAGCCTCATGCAACGAGAGAAGACAGGGCTTAGTCTCATGCAAGGGAAGGAAATGCTTAGCCTTATGCAAATAGGAAGTCAAGGCCTAGCCTCATGCAAGATTTGAGACGGGGCTTAGTCTCATGCAAGGGAAGGCAATGCTTAGCCTTATGCAAATAGGGAGGCAGGGCTTAGCCTCATGCAAGAAAGGGAGACAATGCTTAGTCTCATGCAAGGGAAGGCAGTGCTTAGCCTTATGCAAATAGGGAGGCAGGGCTTAGCCTCATGCAAGAAAGGGAGACAATGCTTAGTCTCATGCAAGGGAAGGCAGTGCTTAGCCTTATTCAAATAGGTAGGCAGGGCTTAGCCTCATGTAGGAAAGGGAGACAATGCTTAGTCTCATGCAAGGGAAGGCAGTGCTTAGCCTTATGCAAATAGGGAGGCAGGCTTAGCCTCATGCAAGAAAGGGAGACAATGCTTAGTCTCATGCAAGGGAAGGCAGTGCTTAGCCTTATGGAAATACGTAAGTAGGGCTTAGCCTCTTGCAAGAAAGGGAGACAATTCTTAGTCTCATGCAAGGGAAGACAGTGCTTAGCCTTATGCAAATAGGGAGGCAGGGATTAGCCTCATGCAGGAAAGGGAGACAATGCCTAGTCTCATGCAAAAAAGGCAGTGCTTAGCCTTATGCAAATAGGGAGGCAGGGCTTCGCCTCATGCAAGGAAGGGAGACAATGCTTAGTCTCATGCAATGGAAGGCAATGATTAACCTTATACAAATATGGAGGCAGGGCTTAGCCTCATGCAGGATTTGAGATAGGGCATAGTCTCATGCAAGGGAAGGCAACGCTTAGCCTTATGCAGTGAACAAATAGCAAGGGAAGGCAGGGCTTAGCCTCATGCAAGAATGGGAGACAATGCTTAGTCTCATGCAAGGGAAGGCAGTGCTTAACCTTATACAAATATGGAGGCAGGGCTTAGCCTCATGCAAGATTTGAGATAGGGCATAGTATCATGCTAGGGAAGGCAACGCTTAGCTTTATGCAGTGAACAAATAGCAAGTGGGAGTAGAATATTTCTTAGCTGGAGATATATTTGCGTTTGGCGGCCCGATTGTTATGAGGATAGTGTTTTTTATACGTGTATATTTGCGAATACTACTGTTATGTTCATTGTGTCTGCATCCAAACAAAACTCGTGAGTTTTGAGGGAAAGGTTGGTTCGTGCCTTTGTCTGCTTGCTTTGCTTTGGAGGCCCTATTCGAGTTACCCTAGGTAACAACTGGCGGCCATTGAAATGAAGTTTCTGAAAATATTCACTTATTGATGAAATAGAGCTATTTAGAAACATAGTGGTATATAATATCAATAAATTAGATGAACTAATGACTGTAACACTTTTAAAGACATTGCGGCTTCCTTGCATTAGAATTTTGAGGGTCCTCCTCAAAATTCTGCCACAGTTTGGTGAATGATCCTTCAACCGTTTTGCATGAAATGAAGTTTGTTGGATCTGCTTTAGAAATTTGAGAATCTTTCTCAAAATTCTGCCCCAGTTTCTTAACCTATTTCTGACTGTCTTGCATATGATTGCGTCGGCTTGACTTGCTCCGGAATTTTGAGGGTCCTCCTCAAAATTCTGCCCCAGTTCGTGGTTCCAGGGGAAATGAAGATTTTATTAAGATGTGACCGAACCCATAGGGCTACCTACGTATCCACTTTTAAACGGGAGTCAGTTCAAGCGTAGTTCAGTTACATTAGATGAAGGAATGTAAACGGTCTAAACATAGTATCTCTTGACTGCATCTAAATTGATAGGTTTTCGCCAAACTTCTCCGTCCATTTCTGCAAGTATGAGTGCTCCTCCTGTTAGTACCTTGTGAACCATGTATGGACCTTGCCAGTTGGGTGAAAATTTCCCTTTGGCTTCATCTTGATGCGGGAAGATCCGCTTCAGCACCAGCTACCCCGGTGCGAATTGTCTTGGTCTGACCCTTTTGTTGAAATCTCTAGACATTTTATTCTGATAAAGCTGACCGTGACATACTGCATTCATTCTTTTTCCGTGAATGATGGCTAGTTGCTCATAGCGACTTCTTATCCATTCTGAATCACTGAGTTCAACTTCTTGTATGATCCTTAAAGAAGGGATTTCTACCTCGGCTGGAATGACAGCTTCGGTAACATAAACCAGTAAATGGGGAGTTGCCCCAGTTGATGTGCGTACTGTAGTGCGATACCCCAATAGGGCAAAGAGTAACTTCTCGTACCATTGTTTGTGATTTTCTACCATCTTCCTCAGTATCTTCTTGATGTTTTTGTTGGCAGCTTTCACAGCTCCGTTCATTTGAGACCTGTATGCTGTAGAGTTTTTGTTCTTGATCTCGAAGGTTTCAGACATGGCTTTCATTAGATCGCTGTTGAGATTGGCGGCATTATCAGTGATAATGGACTCGGGAACCCCGAATCGAAAAACAATAAGATCCCTGACAAAATCTGCGATGACTTTCTTGGTTACAGCTTTGTAAGATTCGGCCTTTACCCATTTTATGAAGTAATCGATGGCCACTAAAATGAACAGGTGCCCGTTTGAAGTAGTGGGCTCGATTGGACCGATGACATCCATTCCACAGGTAGCAAAAGGCCAAGGTACAGTTGTTGCATTGAGCTCATTTGGTGGTACCTTTATCATGTCTGCATGTATCTGGCATTGGTGGCATTTCTGGACATACCGGATGCAATCTGTTTCCATGGTCATCCAATTCCTGCTCTGAGTATCTTTTTGGCTAGAACAAAACGGTTCATATGTGGTCCGCAAGTTCCAGCATGTATCTCCTCGAGCAATCTTGAAGCCTCTTTTGCGTCCACACACCTTAACAGTTCTAGATCAGGAGTTCTTCTATACATGGTCCCTCATCTTTGGAAGATGTGATTGGACAACCTCCGCAGTGTGCGTTTTTGAGTATGGTTTGCCTGTTCCGGGTATTCTCCTTTTGCCAAATATTCTTTGATGTCGTGGAACCAAGGTTTTCCATCCGTTTCTTCTTCAACATGAGCATAGTAAGCTGGTTAATTATGGATTTTCACTGGGATGGGATCAATGAAATTCTTGTCTGGGTGTTGTATCATTGAGGACAAGGTGGCTAGTGCATCTGCGAACTCGTTCTGGACTCTTGGAACATGTTTGAATTCTATATTTGTGAACCTCTTAATCAATTCCTGCATATGATATAAGTATGGTAGTATCTTGGTATTTTTCGTAGCCCATTCTCCTTGAACCTGATGTACCAGAAGATCCAAATTGCCAATTACCAGCAACTCTTGTATATTCATATCGATGGCCAAATTGAGCCCCATGATGCAAGCCTCATATTCTGCCATAGTGTTGGTGCACAGAAACCTAAGCTTTGCGGATATCGGGTAATGTTGACCTATTTCTGATACCAAAACTGTTCCAATACCCACTCCTTTGAAGTTTGTAGCCCCGTCGAAGAACATTCTCCATCCGTCATAGGCTTCAGCAATATCCTCTCCTATGAATGACACATCTTTGTCAGGAAAAATAAGTTTTTAGTGGTTCGTATTCTCCTCCCACAGGATTTTCAGCAAGATGGACTGCCAATGCTTGTCCTTTGACTGCCTTCTGAGTTACATAGATGATATCGAACTCACTTAACAATATCTGCCACTTGGCTAACTTCTCGGTTGGCATGGGCTTCTAAAGATGTACTTTAGAGGGTCCATCCTGGATATGAGGTATGTGTTATAGGCACAGAAGTAATGCCTCAATTTCTGAGTTGTCCATGTCAAAGCACAGCAAGTGCGTTCTAGCAGAGAATATCGTGCTTCGTAAGTTGTGAACTTCTTACTCAAGTAATATATGGCTTGCTCCTTTCTTCTTGTCTCGTCATGTTGTACCAAAACACATCCGAAAGCCCCATCTAATACGGACAGATAGAGTAGAAAAGGTCTCCCAGGTTCTGGCGGGACTAGGACTGGCGGTGTATACATGTATTTCCTTGATTTTGTCTAAAACTTTCTGTCAATCCTCGGTCCAACTAGTTTCGACATCTTTCCTCAAAATATTGAAGATGGGTTCACACATTACTGTGGACTGTGCTATGAAACGGCTGATGTAGTTGAGACGTCCCAGGAAGCTCATCACGTCCTATTTGCTCTTTGGTGGTGGTAACTCTTGGATAGCCTTAACTTTGGATGGGTCCAACTCGATTCCTCAGCGGCTAACAATGAATCCCAATAGCTTTCGTGCGGGAACCCCGAATGCACATTTTGCGGGGTTCAATTTTGAATTGTACCTTTTTAGCTGTCAAAGAACTTCCTCAAGTCTGCTATGTGATCTACGGCCCTCTTGGATTTGATGATGACGTCGTCGACATACACCTCTATTTCCTTGTGTATGATATCATAGAAGATGGTCGTCATGGCTCTCATGTAGGTAGCCCCAGCATTGTTTAGACCGAAAGGCGTCATTTTGTAACAGTACACTCCCCATGGTGTAATGAAGGCTATTTTCTCTGTGTCTTCTTCATCCATCCAAATCTGATGATAAACCGCGAAGCAATCTACAAAGGATTGGAATTCATACTTGGCGCAATTGTCAATCAGAATGTGTATATTTGGCAGCGGGAAATCATCCTTTGGACTTGCTTGATTTAAATCCCGATAGTCTAACACACATACCCTTACTTTCCCATCTTTTTTCGGAGCTGGTACGACGTTGGCTAGCCAGGTTGGGTACTCAACTACCCTGAGGACTTTGGCTTTAATCTGCTTAGTGAGTTCTTCCTTGATCTTTAGGCTCATGTCTGGTTTGAATTTTCTAAGTTTCTGCTTCACCGGCGGACACATTGGATTGGTAGGAAACTTATGAGCCATTATGGATGTGCTCAAGCCAGTCATGTCATCATATGACCATGCAAAAATATCCTAATATTCTTTCAAGAAACGAGTGTATTCTTCCTTTTCTGACGGTGATAGGTGAATGCTTATGCGGTTTTCTTTGATGGTTTCGGAATCTCCCAAATTGATTGCCTCGATTTCGTCTAGGTTGGACTTAGGTTTGTTCTCAAAATTCTCAAATTCTATGATAACTTCCTCAGGTATTTCATCTTTATGTTGCATTGTCTCATTACATGTCACAGTCGTTGGTTCATCAAGATAAGAAATAGTAATATTGTAGAGGGAAAATATAAAAGATAATAATAAATACCGAAATAACAATGCATTAATTGAACTTCAAAAAAACATCAAAACAGGTAAGACTCGATGACTCGAGCAATTATTTTGAAACAAAATGCGTCTTTAAACAAAATACTGGAAATATCTTAAATGCTTAAAATGGCTATATTAAAATAGGTCATGCTAATTGCCAAGCTACCCAGGAACTCGACGTGCCCGAGATGGTGTGGCGGTCTAGTTCTTGAGAACAACTACTTTTTTCATGGTCTGATCTTCTTCCTCCTCCTTCTCAACTATTGCACTGCATTGTATCATCTATTCTGACTTTTCCTTTGCTTTTAGGATCACTTGGAAGAGGAGGATATGGAGGACCTTTAGGTATGCTGATGATGCCAGTATGTGCGAACCAACCTTAGGGGATGAGAATAATCAAAATAAAGAAAAAAGGCAAAAAGGTAAACAAGTTAGTAAGGATCATGAAAAGCATTTGCAGTATTTAAACATGTATTGCGGGAATGTAAATACACGTCCTAGTTTGGGGAATCTCGTTGTGCCTGAGGTAGGCCTAGCGACAAGTAGCTTTGGAGAGATTTAGTGCTGATAAATGCCTCTTTTCATTAATGTGAAAAATAAACCGAATATCTAATAAAATGATAATAACAATAAAGAGTTACTAATGGCATTTTCCTTATTACATTCGAGTTTCAAAACGACTTTAGAAATGCAAATAATCCTAATCTACTTGGTCCCAGAGGGACCTTCTCCAGGCTTGGCCTTCTTGGCCCCATCAATCAGATTTCCTAGGTCGCGCAGAACCTGGGGACTTCGTGTCTCATTTTCTGCAAAAATAACCAAAGTTTGACCCTTTCCCCCCTCCGGATTCGACTACTTACACATTAATGATCAGAATATCGGCATTTGTTTCTCCAAATAATGCACACATTGTAATTGCGCCTGTTGGGCTTATGGAAATCTCGGTGGACTTTGGACAAGGCTTTCTTAGAGGGTTATTATGCGGACAACATATTAACCCCGGCTAGGTTTGATTATGATGCATGTACAGTTATTATCAGGTACCCTCAAGCGGACAACTTGAGAGGGAAAGGCACAGAACCGTCGACTGCACCACTGATCGACTAGTTTTATCGCAAATAAGCCTTTCCAAATTTAAAGGGTGATTTTAGGAAGATTGCGGACACTCATCAAGCGCCGCTATAGTATTAGTACGCACGAGTGGAATATGATGTTGAGCATGGAGTTATGCAAAAAGAAAATAACACGTTGTCAATTATTTGCATGTTGAATAATGATAAAATGCGGTATTTGGGCATTGTAAAGACATTTAAGAAAAGAAAAAACAAGGAGACAAGTCAGTTTCCATAGTGAAAGTGATAAAGTAGGGGAGGGAAATCATAAATGAATTAGGATAGGAAGATAAATCCACATAAAAGGGGAGGGGTGTGCAAGAACTAATGGAATAATAAAGACATGCTTAAAGACTAATTCACAGAAAAGCTCGTTATGGTAAGAGCCTAAAGATTTTCCCAGCAGAGTCGCCATGCTGTCGCGCCCCCTTTTTCTCGCGAAATCGGGTTTCGACATTTTTTGGGACAACTCTTTTCCTTTTGGGATGGGGTAAGGGATTTGAAGAGTCGCCACCTAACGGGTTAAGGTGCTTTAGGACACCTAGGACAGTTAACTCATATAACCAGTTTACATCACCAGAGATCGGGTAGGGGCTCAAAATTACCTTGAGGGAAAGGTTTAGGCACCCCTGAAGGTCCACAACAGTGGGTCCCAACCGAACTTAAATTAAGCGAATTAGTCTTATGGGAAAATAAAACAATTTTGACAAATAGATATTACTTTGAAACGAGAATTAAAGGGTCCTAGGTTTTTTTTAGCCTATAGGATCATTTCCGTGCAATACTTGGTAACTGTCCCCAAGTTGGGGTGCTACACATAGCATTAGCACACGGGTCATCATTTTCTTTACTAGACAATTACTATCTTTCAGTTGTTACCTAAGCGTTCTAGTAGCTTCTAATGCGTACCTTATGCGTGCACTACCCGCCCTTTACTTATGGTCCTGGAGGTATGTAGGACCTCTATTTTGAATAGTTCTAGACTTACTTATGATGCTTAAAATGGGAAAAGCTAGGTGACAGACAAAAATCAGATAGTACTATCAGATAGGGAACAAATAAGGGCTCATGTTAACCTCCACAAATAGACACCAAATGCACGCAGTTAAACAAATAACTTTATTGATTTAGGATCCTATAGGCAGGATATCTAGATGAGCATAAAGAATATAAAAAAGCAACTTATTAAAGGAGCATTGAGACCTTTGGGCTTGCCTACTGATTTGATTAAGTTCTGAATCTAGGCATGTTTCAAGTAGTACGAGATCACAATTTTTGGCCCAGGATTATTACTAATCCTATAGTTTTGCCTATTGATAACCGGAACAGAATCCTATAGGCATGATATCTAAAGGTTGATTAAAGACTTATAACATGATGTCTAAGTGAATTACTGATTTTTTAACTCATGAAAACAGATTTTGTCTCTTTAGATCCTATAGGCATGCTTTCTAATTTGCAATATTAATTAACACCTACAAACATGGTTTCTAGGTGTCGAAACTAACCTGTTTATCTCCTATAGGCATGGTATCTAAGTCGAAACTGATTTTTTACCTCCTATAGGCATGATATCTATGTTGAAACTGATTTTTACTTCCTATTGCCATGATATCTAAGTTGAAACTGATTTTTACTTCCTATAGGCATGATATCTATTAATCATACGTGGGCCGAATTTTAAACATCTTGCCAGGAAAGTAATATTCAAACACATAGGATCCTATAGACATGGTTACTAATGCATGTAAGTTAAAATGCGTACGGATCCTATGGACAAAATTTCTAATGCAAGGAGTCTATAAACAGGATTTCTAGCATGCGAGTTAAATAAAGAACAAACAATCAGAAAATCATATAGGTAGGATCCCTAAACAAGTAGTAGCATTCACACGGTTCAACATGATAAACTTATAGGCAGGATTTCTACCAAGTTTAAAGATATAAGAACCCCCCTGATTATACTAATAAGCCCCAAATCGATTTATTACAAAGGTTTATTACATCCCAGAATGAATAAATTACATATCAATATCTATTACACTGTAGGGAGCCTTAGCATGCCCGATATTAACCTAGGAACCATGCCTTCAAGCAAAGCAAGTCTGAAGTATACAGGTGGTCCATCCATGATACACAAAATTGGGTATTCTGGTGCATCAAAGTTCCCAAGGGCCTGAGGGAGCCCGGGCAACGCTCGCACCAGAACCTTACTTAGAAAAACAGTTTGTAAGAGATTGGAAAACCAACCCCAATGTGTCAGAGTTCAAAGGAGTCTTAGGGACCCTAGGTAGTGCTCACATTGGGCGTGGTAGGAACCTAGATAAGTAAGAATAAAAGTTTGAAATCTAGTATATAGAGGGTAAGGGGGAACAAGTTTAGAAAACAGTTTGACTTTAGGAGCAAACAGATTCAAATTATAGAATTTCACCTAGAACAAACAGAATCCCTATTTAGTAAATAGTTTAAACATATTGGTATTGATTCAGACATAGACACTGTACTAGCATTTAAGCAGTCACAAAAGAACCAGGATAATTGAACTAATAGACAGAGTTGGCAACATATTGCTTGTTTGCAGAACATGGAACATACAATTGATTATACAGGGTTTCTTGTTATTAGCGATAACCTAATTAATCTTGTCACTAGGTGAAATCATACGGGTATATAGCAAACAGAAGCATGCTGAACCCTCAAATTAAGCACATAGGATTGAATACGGTAATAGAGACTAAAGCATGCCAATTGAGAAAGCAGTAACATAAAACATGATGAGATCGAAATAAACTATAGGACATAATAAGATAACAGGAATTGAAACATGCCAGTTGAGAAGGGAGTAAACATGAATCATAGATCACATAGAAACATGCTGAGGTTTGAAATAAACTAACCACATAGCACAGGGAATAGAATAGGATAATAGGACTTAACACATACTGGTTAGGAAGAAAGTAAACATGAATGTAATGGCGATTAGGATCCAAAAGGTTTAGCCTTGGCTTCCAACCGGCAAAATAATGCAGAAATCAGAGTAGTCGCACAAAGAGAGATCTTAAATTCTCTGGGGAAAATCAGAGAGCTTTTGAGTTGTAAAATAAAGAAATTGTAAGAGTGTGTAAGTTTGAGTGTAAGTCTATAAGCGTGAGCAAGTTTTAAAATCAGAGTAATGAAAGGTTTTTATAGCATACAATAGAGTAAAATCAAATAAAGCAGGAGAATCAATGGCACACAAATAAGGCAAAGAGATCAGTTAATCAGTCAATTAGGGCTAACAGGAATCAATTAGTAGGCGAAATCACTTAAATTAACACGGAATAAATCAACAGTCAAGATTGAGGTCTAAATAAGGTAAGTAGTAAGTCCAGAGATCAATTAAAAGTCGATCCTAATAATCAAAGTACAGAAATCAAGCTAGCAAAAGAGTTAAGGAAAGTACTATCAATTATGAGTCACATATAAGGAAAGAATATGTAAAAATCTGTCAAGGAAATATCAGTATCGTACAGGAAAGGAAAGATTAAAATCTCAGTAAAGGATTTCGAAACCCCAATTTTTTGGTAAACCATAAAGTCAACAGAGAAACAAGGGCGAAATAATCACACAGTGTACAATGAATATAGACATGAGATTTATTCGAAAAAGCACAAAGAATCGAACTAGAGAAGATCTGAAACCCTAATTTTAAGGTGAGTAATTTAATCAAAAACAACTATAGGAATAACATAGATACAAGAAAACATTAAAGAGAAAATACTCAAAACTAAGGAACCCTAACAGATCTGAAAAGATTTGGGCCCTAATTTTAGGGTGAGTAAAATTAGGCGGAAAACCTTTTAACGAAATCATGAAAAGATTCATAGATAGTCATGCAGAAGCATAGATATGATTTTAACGAAAAATAAGTACCAAATATCAGCAGATTTCAAAGGATCTAAACGCTAGCTTTAGGGTAAAATAAGGAATGAGCAAAATCGAAGAGATTCAAACCATAAGGAGACGGACAAAGAACATAGATGGAAAGAGATAAAGGTTTGAACCATATTTTGTTCAAAAAAAGAGAGATCCACTTTGCCATGTTAGGCAAGTGATTATGTAATACCATAATCGGTTAGCCAGTAGTGAAAGGGGGCCAAATAAGGTAAGAAATCACTAGATGATTCCGTGTCCGGTTGGAATCGAAGGGGATTTGGGGTGACGGCGTTTAGGGTTTGAGAGAGAGAACATGGGATGTTCAGAGAGTTCAAGGGCGGCGGGTTTGGGTAAATGAGGGTTAGGGTTTGGAGTTTGGTTAATTAAAATGAGGGGAAGGGATATGGTCCGTTGATCTCAGAGATCAACGGTCATGAATAAAGGGGTTATCGGTCGGGTAGTTAATTGGGTAAGGGTAATTGGGTTAGGTTACTGGGATGGGGGTAATGGATAGTGGGCTGGGTCCGAAATTAGTTAATTAAAATGGGGCTAAATTTTAAATACCCAACTAATTTAATAAAATAATTTATAAATGATAAAAATGTAATTTTTGCATAACAATGATTTAAAATAATTACTTAATATAATAAAAATACAAAAAGTCATTTTCTGTGTAAATAATATAATTATGCATACGTGGGCTATTATTGCAAAGTTATTGCAATTATAGCCTAAAGATACAAATATAATTATGCATAAAATGAATAAGGCTTAGTATGAATATAAATGATAAAAATCAAGTAATAAATCATTATAAAATTATTTTTGATGCAATTAGTAATTATTTAGATAGTAAAATACTAGAATCAATTAATTAAAATCCCTTTTAAAATTACATAAAATTATGGAAAAATACTGGTTGATGCTCATGCTCTATTTTGAAAGTATATACGCATTTTTTAAAATATATGAGGGAAAAATTAGATATCAACACCTCACCGTTCTGTCAGTTTTGGATGACGTCAATCTGTCATGCGCATTATGGCGCACGTTCCCTATACGTTACGTTGTTTTCCATGCCTCCTCTGCTTTGGAATTAACGTTGCGGTGTTTGGTTTTCTTGCTCAGGATGTTTGTATTCTTATAAATAGAGGAGAGAACTCTTCATTTGGGGTTGCTGTGTTTCTTACATATTATTCAAAAAACTCCAGGCTTCTCTTTCCTCCTTCCTCAGATTCTTACGTCTCCATCTTTCTTCTTTCGAAGTTCCTTGCCATTGTTACTCCCTCTATCCTAGCACCTATCACATACACAACCGAAGAAAAGATGGCTCGTGCACATTCTACTTCCGATAGAGTCGCCGATACTGTTGCATCGGAGACAGATGTGCCCTCCCACGAAGAAGGGACGACCATTGTGGAAGATGAGAATTTTTCCTCCGAGGATGAGATAATTCCACGCTCAGGGAAAGCCAGGATTGGTTTCAAACACTTACCAGATGCCGATCTTGAGCCTGTTATTTCCGTAGTGGACGCTGCGACACTTGTTGCGCTTAAGGCTAAGTGGAGGATTCCTGATCATGTTGAACTCATTCCCGCGGATAATAACGTCGTGCAGATGCATCGCCCGGGGTACTGCACGTTTTATGCATTCCCATTTGTCATCGATTACACACTTCCCCTTCCTGACTTGGCAGAAGACTTTTGTCTCTATTATGGGGTGTGCCCGGCTCAGATCTCTCTGTATATATACAAGCTTTTTCTCATGCTTACCAAGTACGCAAAACTGGCCGGCCAGGGATTTCTCTTAGTCACTTGCTTCACCTCTTCGTACCCAGTATTTACAGGGGTACTATGATACATCTTCGTTACCGTGAGACCAAGGGCTTGGTGGTGAAGATGCTGCTTTTTGGAGAGCTTCTTCTTTTTGAGGATGAAGCATGTGGTGTCATATCCTAACGGATTTCCTGAGGAGTGGAATTTTGCCCGTAAGTGTCTTTTTGTGTGTGTGTGTGTATATATATATATATATATATATATATATATATATATATATATATATATATATATATATATCCCTTTCCGATGATTTGCTTGTTCTTCTTTTTCCTTTTATTTCACAGCCAAGAAGGCACCTCTCCCGCTAGTCACTGATATTCGCGAGTGGGTGATCCTGGTTTTGCCCCACACGATAGGGATTCGTTAATGGTCGCCGTTCCATAAGAGATTCGGGCGTAGGCCTTCTGCTGGTAAGTCATTGCGTCTTGCCCTTAGCTGCTTTGCCCTTTGCTCTGTGTTTTCCTCTTTGGTTTAAGCTTTTTTCGTTGGTAGGTCGACGGGGCACGAGAAGGGCAAGGGCTCCCGTACCTGCTTTTCGTCAGTCGAGTCTCTCGACCGGGTCTGCAACGATAGTGGCTGCACGTGAGACTGTTCAGACCGCTGCTACTTTACGAACTACGGCCCCTCCCGTGCTCGGCCGTCGTGAGGTTGCTCATCAGGTGGAGGCTCTACTTCCCGTGGTTCATTTAGTGGACGAGTCATCTCAGGACGACGGCGAAGAGGCCCCGTTGAATAGGCAGAGAATAAGGGCCAATGGGGTACCCAGGACGGGGGAAGGGGGGACTTCGAAGAGCGGTCCCGTGTTAGCGGTGTCTGAGCCTGCTGGCGATGCCAATTTTGGTGAGGAGCCATGTCTCCCTTGGGTGTGGAGGTGGTGCCCCTTTATAGCGTGAACGAGTCTACCATGGTAGGGGCCAGAACTCGGATGCCGCTGCGATCATTCCGTGTGGTCCATCAACTTCGCAACACGTCCGTGCTCCCTCTTCGGCAGTGAGAGGGCAAAGGGCATAGCCGTAGACGACTACGAATCTTGTTCAGATATTGACCCCGAAGACATAAGCATGTTTGAGGCAGGATTTACTCGGGTGGAGGTGGGGACGGATGATTCCTCCCGCGTGATCGAGATTGCCCCGGAGTGTGACTTGTTGGAGGACACGGTGATCATAGTACCTCAACTTTCCCTTCTTTGTTCTCCTATTGAAAGAAAGTCCCTTCAGGAGATCAGCGGTGCCGGCCGATCACGGGGCGTAGCCGGAATGGCTTTGAGGGTGAGTCTATTGCTTTCCTCGTTTTACGTCTCCTACTCTTGCTAATTTTCTCTTTTTGTTCTCTTTTCTTTCTTCAGACTTTCATTTCGGAGATTGACACTATCCGTCGCGAGGAGTGGCGAGCTGCCATTTTTTAGAAAATGGTTTCGAAATACCACCGATACCGTGACAAGTGCTGTGAGATGCAAGCACGACTCAGGGCGGGCAGTAATCCTCAGTCCCTTAGAGAGGAGTTGGAGCGTAAGGACGAGGACCTGATGCGGTCTATGAGCAGATACAGCGAGCTCGAGGGGCTGCTTGAGGCTAAGGAAGAAGAGCTCGAGGGGAAAGGGTGTTGCAGCTGAGTGTATTGACCTTCAGGCGAAGGTAGTAACCCTGCGGGCGGAGCTTGAGCAGAGTGACATTAGGGTCGCCAGTTTAAGTGTTGAATTGGCGGAGAAGGTGACCGAATTGGAAGGGAAGGTGACGGAGCTGGAGAGGGTTGAAGGAGCCCGAGTAGTGGCCTTGGCGTAGGCTGCGGCGCTGGAAGATTCTATCCGCATTCTCAGGTCCTAACGTGCCATTGAGATGGTGACGACCGCTCTGAGGGAGGCGCGTCTTGTTGAGCGGATTGGCGAGCTTGAGAGGGACGTCTCGATCCTGGGTGATCAAGTTACTGCTCTTGAGGCGGAGTGGGCGCAAATGTTGGCTTCGACTCCTCTTGCGCCTGCCTCTGTTGACGGTCCTCGCCCTTTGTACGAGATGTGGGTCCACACTGAGGCTCAACGGGATATATATAAGTTCTTGTTCGTAGCGGCGACTGTCTCTGAGGTCGCTTTCAAAGAGGCTCGAGTTAAAGCACGTGAGGCCCGGCTTGCCTGTGGATATGACCCAGCGACGCCAGAGGCCGGTGGAGTTGATGTGGCCGAGGACGGGCTTGCCTTTGACGACGAACATTCCGATGGAGAGGGTGATGGTGGAGGTGAAGCTGCTGAACCAAGCGGGGAGAGAGATGATGGCGTGGATGGGGATAATGCTAAATGAATCTCTTGTATTTAATTTTTTCCTCCTATACTTAGTTTTTTTGGTACTTAGTTGGTTGGGTGGGGCCCCCCCTTTTGGTCCTTTGTAAGACACTATTTGTTCTTTGAATAAAATAGTTGGTTCGTCCTTGATTGTATGCCTTTGGCCTTTCCTTCTTTTTTCTTTTCGAGTTTCTTGGATTTTCTCGTAATAAATCCCTGACTTTTGATAGTTAACTCAAACGGGGTCGGATCTAATTTGGGTGAGGTTGAGCTTTACTTGTTAACTCAAGCGAGGTCAGATTTGACCTGCTAGTTCGAAGTCGAACTTGACTTATTATCTTGAGCGAGTTCAGAATTGACCTGCTAATTCGAGGGAGGTCGAATTTAATTCTTAATGAATTCGAGCAAGATCGAGTGTATGTTAATTCGAGCGAGTTCAAATTTTATTTGTTAATTCGAGCGAGGCCAAATTTAACTCTTAATGAATTCGAGCAAGGTCGAATGTATGTTACTTCGAGCAAGGTCGAATTTAATTTGTTACTTCGATCGAGGTCAAATTTAACTCTTAATGAATTCGAGCAAGATCGAATGTATGTTAATTCGAGCGAGGTCAAATTTAATTTGTCAATTCGTGTGAGGTCGAATTTAACTCTTAATGAATTTGAGCAAGGTCGAATGTATGTTAATCCGAGCGAGGTCGAACGTATACCTAGAAAATAATTCAAGTGAGATTGAATGTATATTTCCTTTGCGTTGGCTTGGTTGTGTACATTTGGCGTTGTGTAAGAATGTCATACTGCTTTGTTTATTCATAGGACAATATTACATATTTTCGTTCGATCCGTTTGTACATTCGAGGAGTCCTGGTCTGTCTAGTCCCTTCATCGCTCAGCCTAGAAAAGTAGTCGATAGGCAGGTCGATAAATGTCTAGCTCAAGCTTCGGAACCTCTTAATGTATGGACGAGATCAAATTTTAGCTAGTTGTACCGTCGCATAGTTGCTTTAGCGAGCATGTGGGTGAGTATCACGCACTTGTGTTCTGTCTGCAAGCTGGAGAGATTCGTATGCTTACCGGGCTGGTAACCCAATCTTGGTCTATACAGGCCTTTCCTTTAATGGCGTTAAGTACTAACTCGTTGGGGAGATTCGTATATTTTTTAGGCTGGTGACCTAGTCCCAGTCTATACAGGCCTTTCCTTTTATGGCAACTCGTTGGGGGGGGGGGGGGGTTCTATTCGACCATTGCATGCAGGATGATATGGTACTGAATGTTTGATATGGTACGGAACATTTTCCTGGTGCATTGTTTTGATGGCGTTTGTTCCCTATTCGCGCATCTGGGAGTATGTTCTTGTTCCTATCTCCATCCAAAAGAAAAATAACAAGTTAAAACCCAATGAAATCATTTGTGTACCTTGACCTGATTGGTTGGCGAGGGGAGAGGGGTGCTTTAGAATGACTCGTTCTGCCCCGTACTTGAATGCTGGCTTCAGATTTGATCTCAACCTCGTGCTTACCTTCGCTGTTAGTCGAGTATGGGCATCTTACAGACTGACAACTTACTTTTTCCGTTGGTATCTCGAGTTCGAGTCCCGGTCTGATCCAGTCCCAGGTGCACAAAAATAAGGGAAACATAAGTTATACTCCGTACGTACGGGCAGGACAAACTTGTTATTTCAAAGAATTACACAATAGGCTATCGTCAATTCCTAAGAGAGGGGGTAGTGCGCATAAAGTACAGATTGGAATCTAACGTGAATATAGCCAATAGGGTTGTGGACGTGCTCAGGGCCTAGTGTCCACAATCCTACTTCGATAACTCAAACTCGCGACATTCCAAACCTATCACTACAGCAAGACTTGGTTTTCGCATAGATATCAAACATTATTTTGATTTCATGCAAAGCTCTGACCTTGGTTGGTTTGGTTATTTCAAAGGCTTGCCTACAAATTTCTCATGTTGGTGTTTGTAATGAGAGGGCGAGGCTACGACAGCCCGGAAGTGGAACTCTGACTGACTTTAGATCTAGAGGAGACTAATATTTTGGGTAGAAATTCCCAACAGATGGCGCCAAATTGTTTGACTAAAAGGCGTTAGGCCTTTTTGTTAAACTAATTAAGTAAAAAGATTTGAGTCAAATCCTAGCCAGAATTGAAGATAGGAATGAACAAGCATAACTGAACATAAAATTTGATTACAACAACGATTGAATCTCACAATGTAAGAAATAGATAATTGCTCTAATATTATCAGATGATAATGAAGAATACACGAAGGAAAAGAATCACCATGCTTGAACGAGACTAACTTTCATATATTTGATAAGGTTGAATTATAGATAAATACCAAGATTCTAAACTCTTATCTCCTTTCTCGGCGAGGAGCCTGAGGTTAGGGAGCATCTTCATCTTTTTAGGGATGTATCTCTTTTTTTTATGTGTGTCCTTCTTCGCCCCCTTATGTCACACTTTCTAACGATAATTATACCAAACACTTTCCTTACCCAACGGTCCTTAAACGGAGCACCTATGTTCTTCGAATATCTCATAGAATATTCCTCCAAAATATCTAAGTGTTGAACTGGCCGTTTGGACCGAATTGAATGCTCGACCTCGACCGGAGCGAAATCACTCACCGACATATCTCTTCCTATACGCGACTTCGTCTTGATTGCTTCGTGGTTTCTCTTCCTAAAGTAGAATTCTTTTGATTAAATTTTGACCCATACAATTACATAAACACAAGAAAACAAAATATATTTCTCTTATGCTTCATTTTTCCTTCAAGAAGTGGCAAAAATTTAACTAAAGCTATTTGTGTGAAAACAGAGGAGAAAATGGATAGTAGTTGGTAAAGGCAAAGATGGTTGCTTGAGTTTGAGAAAAAGTGGGGCAAATGCATAATATAAATGGAAAATGTCGCAGGTAGCTGGAAGTCACGCCTCAGGGTGGCTTTTTGAAGAAAATCGCTGAAACGATATATAATGGGGTTGTTTCTTTTGGATATATTTATAGCGTTGGGATGCCTACTGAAAGAAGAAGAATCCATGTCTCATTAAGTGGCCACCCAAAGAATAATCAATAAGGTTCTGACTTTGGAGACTGAATAGGTTTTTTAAAGATTAAGTACTTAAAATAAATTTTGATAGGAGTCATACGTGTCATCCACACTTATACTGTGTCTAGAGCCGAAGTACATGAACCAAACTACCAATAAATATCGTTAGTTGAAGGAAGCTTAATGTCAATGGAGAGAAGGAATACTCAAAGGTAGACAATAGCCGGTCCTCTCCTACAAATTTCATAGAAAATGTTACTCTCTCTGTTTCAATGCATGTGAGTTAGTTTGGTTTGACATTAAATTTTTTAAAAATAAATTTAAAATTTATGTATTTACGCTAAAATCGGATAACAATTGAATTTATACGCGGTTTTAAGGATATGTAATATCACTTAGTACAAATTAAGAAGGAAAAAATTAATATTGAACTTGACGATGAAAGAATAAATGTAAATCATACAAATTGAATAGCCTTGGCCCTCGAGTTTAGTCGCCCTTGAACCAAAATATATTTCAACTGACTTACGGACAGAGTAACAGTATAATGAAAGCTAGAAAATCACAGTATATTGCTTTGTATTGAGTAAGAATGATGTGTTTTGCAAATGATCAGACCCCCTTTATATAACAGGGGAATCCTACTCTTGATACAATTATATATGAGGTAAGAAATCTCATGATTAGCTAATTAATCGGCCTCTTCTTGATACGTGCCGGGATTCCTGCCGTGATCCTCGTCCGATTGCGGATATTTCGACTTTTCGTTATTTGGCTCGGTAAGCTTCCCTCATTCTCGCTCGATCTCTATCTTGGTCGATCTCGATCTTGATCGGTCTCTAGGTCACGAGATCGGCGATGTAACTTTGCACTATGGTTAGATATAACACGAGGTTGAACCTTGGCCTATCATGTTTGACTCTCGATTAGTCGTACAAAGGGAAAACCCTATTTCTACCGTATATAGATAGTCCTCTCGTTTCTCGGAGAGAACATGACGAGAAACGATATGAATTTCCAAGCTCCGTCTTGATGGGCCATTACGTAAGCGACGAACGTCACTGATACACCCGATCATGACGTAAGCAACAACTCAAAACATCACGCTGGTCCAGTTACCATGGTATTAAATTCCTGTCAGTTGCCGGTCGGCCACCATGAGTTATGAACCGTCACCGACATGGTATAAGTACTATAACCTTCCTCTATTCAAACTTTACATTCAAAGCTTCTCCCATTCTTGCTTCTCTTCAAAAATTTCTTTGCTTTGAAATTCTTGCACCCAAATTTCTTGAACTTTTAGCAAACCGTATACCATCTAATTCCCTTTTCTTCTGCTCTACAATGGCAAAAACTTCTGAAACTGTACCGCAAAAGGAGGTCGCCTCTTCATCACGGCCCGTTGGCGACAGAGCTGCGGCGGAATATCCCCTTGAGGATTTTGTTCTGGCATGGTGCCCTACTGTAGCTGATTTTAAGATTAAAAAGACATCCTCGGTACTGGGTCGATGCGAAATGGTCTCGAGGTACATATGCACAATCACTGATGATATTTTTACCACGGTTAAGGAGGACTGTAACTGGGTCGATAAGCATGTGCTGGTACCTTAGCCCGAGGAATCGATCACTACCCACGTGGAGGGTTTTCTAAGTGTTTACACTTACCCCTTCACGCTGGATCCGTTAGACCCTATCATCGTCGCCTTCTGCAACAGTTACGATGTGACCCTTGGCCAGATCCACCCTTCTTTCTTGAGAATAGTAATCCTCCTTCTATTTTTTGTAAGTAAAATCGAGGGATGTCCTTTCACCCTCGATGACCTTATGTGCCTTTACAGTCCCCGACTATATCGAGGAGGGTTGACCAAGCTTGCTCGTCGGGCCAGCAAGGCCCCGTTCTTGAGTATAGGCGAGGCTCGGGACTGAGGTTGGATGGGCCGATTTGTCCGAATAAAGACTTCGGACCTGATCCCCTCCGGAGACATGCCATTTCATGAGAAATGGAACACAAATCGTAAGTAGTACTTCACCTTGAATGTTTAATCTTGTTTTTCTTCCTCTTATCTTCTTCCTTATCGATGTTCTTGGTGTTGTAGCTGTGGCCCAGGTGCCGGATGTAGTTCCTGAAGTCAAGCAATGGGTCGAGGGCCTGGTGTCACAGAGACCATACTCCGAGCGTGCTTGGATGGAGTTATCGAAGGGATGGGAGGCCTGCCATCATGGTATGTTTCTTTCTTAGAATGGTTATCGTTTGAGCTTAATCATCTTCTTTCCTTTGTATGCCTCGGGAAGGATATTGCAATGAGACCCCCCATCTGGTGGCAAAGAAGCCCTTCCTCAACCACCTGCTCCAAAGTAGGCGAAAGATAAGAAAAGTAAAGGGACTTCGAGTTCCCCGGGCTCGAAAAAAAAGAAATCGAAGAAGAGTCGTGCAAGCGCAGGGGAAACACCGATGCTATGTCCTCAGATCAATCCGCTGATTAAGGAACGAGTCCGAAGAAGAAGAAGAAGAAGAAGAAGAAGAAGAAAAGAAATCCTAGTTGGTGGCCCGTGTACAAGTAGGTGTAGTGGTACAAGAGTCCTCTGAATTGGCGGATGCCAAACTCAGACCATCCCCACGCGAAGAGGTCGATCGGGGAGTCTTAGCCGAAGCTCCCGAACCAGAAAAGGTAAAGACCCCCCCTTCCCAATCTAGGGGGTCGAGAGAGGGACAGGAGGCGATGCTTCTCGAGCAGCGGAAAGTGTCTTGAGAGATGAACTTGGGGCAATCGACATTATCGGGTCCCCTCAGAATTCAGATGCCATGATTTGCGAGGTCGGTATGTTAGAAAGCCATTCTTACGAGGGGCCTTAAGGGGCTACTGATATCCACGGCTTCTTGGATGGATTTGAGTCTGCTGCTTTAGAAGACGTCACTGGGCTTGGTGACCTGCTGATGCCAAGGAAGGCACCGTCATTGGGTGTCGCCGAGTCTTCATTGAGCCCAAAACTAGTGGATCGATTCCCAGCCCCAAGTGTTAATCTTGACCGAAGAAGGTCAATAACTTTCTCTGTTTCGGGGGATGCTCGGGTTTTCTCTGTCCCCGGGGGGGAGGGGGGGGGGTGGCTAGTTACCTTCGGTGCTTAGTGGTCAAATAAGATCAGGCAGTGATGGACAAGGTTGAAACCCCCTGCCTATTCAATGAAGCCCAACAAGCATTAAATCGGGTAATTTTGCGTATCTTTCTTCTCATATATTCTAACTTTTAAAATTGAAAATAACCATAATATCTTCCCTTATGCTTGCAGGCTTCGGTGCTACATCATGAGGCTTTTCTCCGATACTGGGAGGAATTAACTCACCATGTGGCTGAGGTCCGGGACCTCATCGAGAAAAGTGATACCTACAAGCTTCTTAGTGAGCAGCTTCAGGCCGATTTAGTAACGGCTCGGGATGAGCATGCCAAGATGGCCGAGCAGGTATTTTGAGTGCTTCACGATAGTGAAGACGAATTGGAGATAACAATTAACGATCTGATCCTGCAGGTCCGCTAGAGGCTCGAATAGATCGGGCAGCTCAAGACAGAGGTAGATACGATACAAGCCGAGGCTGAAGAGTTCAAGAAAACACATGGATGTCTTAGCTTCAAAAAGGGAAGCTGCTTAAGCACAACTGGAGTCACCGAGATCCAGCTTCGATCTACAAGAGAGAAAGCCATGGTGCAGATCAAGAAAATCGAGGAGCTCCAGTCCCAATTGGACTTGGCTATCTCTGATAAGGCAAACTTTGCCAATGAACTTGAGGCGACCAAATTTGAGATGGCTAGGGCCAACACCCAAGCCAATGCTAAAGTGGCCCAATTTAAGGTCAACGTCGAGGCCATCCAGGAGCAAGCCAAAAGCATGGTGGATCATGAAAAGTGGCAAGCTCGAAGGGTAGCCCTTGAAGGAGTCCATGCGCAGGGCTTCGATATACTGGCTGAACTCGGGAACGTCAAACTAGAAGAAGTCGGGCCTCGGAAGCTGGCCTTTCCCAAGGAAGACTTAGAGAGTTTAAGTGAGTCTAAAGGCGGGGAAGATCCCGAGGGCGGAGATGCTTCCTCCGATGAAGACCAGGCCACTTAGGCCTTTATTTATTTATTTATTTATTTTTTCTTTCTTTTGCATCTTTTTGAGGCCCTTCCGGCCATTGTAAATTTTTGAATTAAGCCATTTTGGCATTTGTAAGACTATTGGGTAAATATATACTAGGCTTTTTTTCCCCTTTTGACTTTCGAATATTTCCTTTGCTTTATTACTTGTATTCACAAAGGTCAGAATGCATTAGCATAAAATAGCTTAGGTTGTGTAAGTCCGAACAACCTTGCCTTTACATTATTTTTATTTTTGAATCATCTTGAAGTTTTGGTGTTACTGGGAACCTTCTCTCAAAGTAAGTAACTCAGACTATAATTATTGAGGGTAGCCTTTAAAACCAGTTATGAAAATTTTGAAGGCCTATTTTTTGTTACGGTTCTCGAACATCTCGGATTCAATTTCGAAGGCCATCTGGTATGGTCCTTCCTAGTTCAGACCAAATTTCCGTTCATTAGGATTCTGGGTGCTTAGTGTGACCTTACTTAGTATTAAGTCCCCGACATTGAAGTATCGAAAGTTGGCCCTTCGATTGCAATACCTCTCGATCCATTGCTTTTGGGCGGCCAATCGAAAAAGGGCAGCATCACGCCTTTTATCCAATAGCTCCAGGCTCGTATTCATGGCCTCGTCATTTGATTCCTTTGTTTCATATCAGGATCTGATACTCGGCTCCCCGACTTTGACCGGTACTAGAGCATTGGCACCATAAACCAATGAGAACGGGGTAGCCTCGGTACTGGATTTCGAAGTTGTGCGATATGCCCGAAGAAGTTAGAGTAGGAACTCTTTCCATTTTCCCTTAGCGCCAGTCAACCTTTTCTTAAGGTTTTGGATTATGTTTTTATTGGTCGATTCGGCTTGTCCATTCCCTCTAGGGTGATAAGGTGACAATAAGATCCTTTTTATCTTATGGTCTTAGAGAAATTTGGTCACTTTATTGCCGATAAACTATTTTCTGTTGTCACATACAATTTTGGATGGTATCCCGAACTAACATATGATGTGGTACTAAATGAAGTCGATGACTTCCTTCTCCCTGACCTTCTCGTATGCCTGTGCTTTAACCCACTTAGAAAAATAGTTAGTCAAAATAAGACAAATTGAGCTTTACCTGGTGCCGATGGAAGAGGGCTGACGATGTCCATCTCCCACTTCATGAATTGCCATGGCGATAAGACCGAATGTAACCGATCCCTGGCTTGGTGAATCATCGGAGCATACCTTTGGCACTTGTCACATTTTCGTACAAACTCCTTCGCATCTTTTTTCATGTCGATCTAGTATTAACCAGCTCCGATCACCTTTTGAACCAGTGATTCGACGCCTGAATGATTACCACAAGCGCCCTCGTAAGCTTTCCTCAGAATGTGTTCGGTATTTCCCGGTCCCAGACATGTTGCTAGTGGGCCATCGAACATTCTTCTAAACAAGGTTTCGTCTTCGGACAAGCTGAATCAGGCTGCCTTTGTGCGCAGGGCCCTCGATCCGTTGGGGTCTGAAGAAAGCTAATCGCTCTTCAAAAACTTTATGTATTTATTTCCCCAAACCCAGGTTAAACTAGTGGAGTTTATTTCAGCGTGACCTTCCTCTACTACCAACCTTATGAGTTGTACGACCGGCCCCGAGTTGAGCTCGTCATTTTCGACCGATGACCCTAAGTTTGCAAGGGCATCAACTTCACTGTTTTGATCTCGGGACGTGCTATAAAGTCCATTCTTTGAAACGATGTAACATTACCTGTAACTTTTCCGCGTACCTTTGCTTTCGTTCTTCTCTAACCTCGAACGTTCCGTTTACTTGGTTTACTACAAGGAGGGGGTCACATTTAGCTTCGATCACTTGCGCCCCAAGACTTTGGCTAGTTCGAGATGTACAATCATGGCCTCATATTCGGCCTCGTTGTTAGTCAATTCTATGGTTCTAACAGATTGTCGAACTATATTGCCTGTGGGCGGATTCAGTACAATGCCATGTCCGGACCCTTTTACGTTCGAGGCACCGTCCATAAAGAGGGTCCAGATTCCCGAAGACGTTCCCGAGTTTACCAACAACTCTCTTTCGACTTTGGGCCAGCCATAAAATTTGCCAAAATTTGAGATTTAATGGCTGATCGTGGTTGATATTCGTTATCGTACCCGCTGATTTCTACAACCCATTTGGCCAATTGTCTGCTCGCAGGGACTTAACTAACATGTCATCAATGCAAAGTTCCATTGATTTTCCTATTTGTTCTTCGAACATTCGGTTTACTACTCGTTGGTAAGCGGCACCGACATTTTTTTAATCCAAATAGCATCATGTTATAGCAATATGTGCCATTTTTAGTAATGAAAGAGGTCTTTTCTTGATCATCCGGGTTTATCCGTATTTGGTTGTACCCGAAGTAGGCATCGAGAAAACTAAGGATCTCATGGTCGGCCATGGAATCGATCATGCGATCGATGTTAGGCAAAGGGAATGGTCTTTGGGGCATGCCTTATTTAAATCTTTAAAATCTACGCACATTCTTAGTTTTTTCCCTTTCTTGGGAACTACTACTATGTTTGCAAACCATTTCGAGTAATTGACCACCTGGATGGACCCTATTTTAAGGAGTTTAGTTACCTCGTCCTTGACGAAGGCATGCTTGATCTCGGACCGGGGTCTTCTTTTCTGCTTTACCGGACGAAACCTCGGGTCCTAGCTCGGTTAGTAAGTAGTGATCTCCGGTGGGATCCCTATCATATCGAGATGGGACCATGGAAAACAATCCATATTAGCCGTAAGAAATTGAATGCGTTTTTCCTGAGCTCGAGAGTTAATCTCGTGCCCACATATAGTTTTAGATCGTGTAGATGTTCGATCAGCACGACCTGCTCTAGCTCTTCGACCGTTGATTTGGTAGCATCAGAATCATCGGGGGCGATAAAGGATCGAGGAACCCCGTAGTCGTCGTCTTCGTCAATCCCTTGCTTGTCCGATTGGGTCGAGGCTGGCATTGATGATTGCTATTTGGCTTCTTGTTTCGCTTTCAAACCTGAGCCCTTTATCGATGAGAGTGTTGATATTGGAATTACTTCATCGACGACAAACATCTCCTTTGCGGCGGGTTGTTCCCCGTAAACTATCATTATCACTTTCGGTGTTGGAAATTTTAATACCTGGTGAAGGCTCGAGGGCACGACCCTTATGTTCTGGATCCCGTGTCTCTCGAACAGGGCATTGTATCTCCTGTCCCCCTCGATTACATAAAACTAGGTTTCTTTGGTGGTACCGTCTATGTTTACCGGCAACGTTATTTCTCCCTTGGTAGTTTCACAAGCCATGTTGAATCCGTTCAGCACTCGGGCCGCATGTACGATCTGGTCCTATAAGTCGAGTTATTTACGACCCTCGATCGAATGATATTGGCCAAGCTACCTGGGTCAATTAGCCATGTTTAACTCGAGTTTTATTCATAAGTACAGAAAATTATCAGTGCATCATTATGGGATTGTATGGTCCCTTCCGCATCCTCGTCGTTGAAACATAGAGTGCCTTCTGGTATGTAATCTCGAGTCCATTTTTCCCTTGTGATTGATACTTTGGTGCGTTTTATCGTCGGATCGTGAGGAACATCGACCCCTCCCATGATCATATGGATGACGTGATGGGGATCGTCTTGTTCATTTGTTTATTAAAATCTCTATTTCTAAAATGATTCTTAGCTCGGTCACTCAGAAATTCTCGAAGATGCCCATTGTTGAATAACCGAGCTACTTCTTCTCTCAATTATCGACAATCCTTCGTTCTGTGGCCATGTGTGCCATGATATTTTAATATTCTGTTAGGATCCCTCTATGTTGGAGTAGTTTGCAAAGGCCGAGGCCACTTGGTATCTTTGATGCGTCCAATGGCCGGTAAGATGGCAGCTGCGTCCACATTAAAGTTGTACTCCAATAATCGTGGTGCCTCTTCGGGACCAATAGATCTATCGAAGCCGTTCTTGCTCATGAGTCCCTTTGAAACTTGACCTCGATCATTTTTTCTTTCATTTCGCGAAAGTTTCACCCAGATCCGCTTCTCCTACGATCTCCATTATACGACTGATATTGATTACTATTCTACCTTTGTTCTCTATCTATATCCCTCTTAATTCTATCGACCGGCCTGATAGGATAAACGGACCCAGAAGGAGCCCCAAGTTGATCATCCTCTGAGTCACGAGCTCGGCGATCGGTCTCTGGGTCACGAGCTCGGCTATCGATCTCTGCGTCATGAAATCAGCGATCTAACTTTGCACTATGGTTCATGTGACGGGGGCATTTTTGGTCACTCCAAAGTCACACCCGCGCGGCTGTCAAGTTGCGCACTTGACTCAGCCTTTCCCAACACTTAGCAAAATTTTTAGCAAGTTTGGCCTTAAACGAATTTTTGCAGCAAATTGAAAAGAGTGCCATCAAATACGGGAAAATCCCAAATTTTGTATTAATTTCAAAAACTTACAAAGGAACCCTCACTTGACTATGATCACAATTCTACCACAGCCCCACTTTTTACAATGAACACACGTCGTTCTATAGCAAACACTAATACCTGCCTAATGCCCAGCCTTAGTCCCTTTTGAAACACTTAGAAACCCTCACATTTCTCTCGTGTTTCCTACTTAAACTTCACACGAAATTCCCACACAAAATCTGACTAAGTCCACAGGCACCTATTTATAGCACATAGGCAGCCTTTAGGACTTGACAACACATGAACACTTATTGTCTACAGCTTTTGCCACATGTCGGGCTAGACTAAGTCTATTCCTATCTTGTAATTGACATCCCCAACAGCATAGGCCATGTTCTACATAAAATTATAGCGGATTCAAGCATAAATCAGACATGGGTAATGGTGGTTACGAAAAAGAAACCAGCAACTGCTTTGGCATGTGCACTGCATGTGCCCTTTTACTTGGTCTACTGATGCACGCCCAAGACTTTCATTGCGCTCAGCCTTGGCTCATTTTGACATTGCTCCGCACCAATGCCTTGCCCGCAATTTGCCGCCCATGATTTTGTCTCACACGCCCGACGCCACTGCCGCCCGTACATGCCTTGACCGAGTTTCTGCCTTGCCCATGTCAACCGTAGTTTCAACCGTGTCATTGCTTGTATTTTCCTTCATATAGCCTTGCCTTAGCTATTGAAAGCCTTTGCCATCATTCCGCACTATTGTACTTTAGCTTAGCCTGCACTTGGCGCTGCCACAACCCGAAGTGCCCGTGCCACTGACTTTGGCGCGCATACCGTGCCATGCCGTCCCAACTTTGCCCACACTGGCTCGTCAAGACTTTGCCAAGCATGTCTTGCCTGCCCCAAGACCTTGGCCAATACATTTCCGCAATAGCCCACATGACATCGTCTTGTCCATTGCCCACATGATCATTTTGCCCGAACATAGGCCAATGGCAAGGCCATCACGCCCAATCCTTGCCACAGCTGCGCCACGCCCGATGTCAAAGAGTCAGGCCCCTAGCAGTTCGATATAACACGAGGTTGAACCTTGGCCAATCATGTTCTAGTCTCGATTAGTCATACAAAGGGCAAGCCCGGTTTTGATCGTATACAATTTTAGATATGTCATTTATTTATGTGGTTATAAAAATATATTATTTAACGTACAAAAATTATTGTTTTCCAAAATAAATATATGTTATTTCGTTTTTAGACGAATTAACAAGGAAATAATGTGACATAAAATAAAATATATATGATTGAGATTAGCAAATTAATGTTTTGGTTGACTTTATATGTTAATAAGTTCGCAGATTATTGGCTTCTTGAATTTAGTTAGCGGTTTCAAAGGACGTGGAAGTCAACATATGCATTTTAAGACTAGTTTAGTGGTCCGCCAAGTTCGGTATCCAAGTTTTAGACAAGGAGTTGTGATTCGACGAGATTGACGTTAATTGGTGAAAATCTTGACAATGTGTGGCACATGCCAACGTAATACTTGTGTGAGGGCCCTAAATGGCCAAGCAATTCAAAGTTGTCTCCCTTTCTCTCTCTGCAAAACCCCAGCCGTGATTACAAACCAAACTCTATGTCAAAATCTTGTTTGCCAAATTTCAGAGTCACAACCAAAAAACTAAATTTTCTATTTTCTTTTTTAGATTTTTCCTTTGGATATGTTATACTCCTATATTGCGTATATAGCTTTAATAACATAGAAATTATACAATTAATGTATGTATAGTTAGTGAAAAAGTCGGGGTTTCTCTTTTTGAAATAATTGGTTAGTTGACGTTTATCTTTCACAATGAAAGAAAACACATCATTTGGTAGAACATTTAAAAAAAAAGTACATCCGTCCATAAATTAGAAAAATCATTTTCCCCTTTTTAATCATAATTTGTTATCTTGAAAAATATTTTTTACCAATCGAATACTTCTGTCCCAACTTATGTGGTACATTTTCTTTTTAGTTTTTTCTCAAAAAGAATGCTATTTTTTTTAATATTTAAAAATAATTTAACTTTAAAATTCTCGTTTTATCCTTAATAAGATGATTTACAGTCACACAAATGTCTGGGCTTATTTTTTACCATAAATTTTAAAACTATTTTTTTTTGGTAAATAAAAAAAAAATTCATTACCAAAAGCATTATGTACAGTCAAAGAATAAAACCTGTAGATGAGCAACTATAGCACACAACTAGCACAACTAACATCCACCCTACCGACCTACTAATCAATACAAACTATACTAATCTGGATAATAATTCAGCTTCTCAAGCTCCTTAGTAAGTGTGCTCCTCTGGGATCCTCTGTAGAATACTTCTTGTATGATTCTTCAGATATCATGATCCGAAATTTTCAGCTTCGGGACCGGGAAGGCGCCTATAATTTCACTTGCTAGGAAAGCCAATGTTAGAACAATTTATCCATTTTTAACAGTTCAAATTCAATGACAAGAAAGAAGCTGAAATAAATGTAATAATCTAATGTAAAGTGCGGAAATCATATCAACTAAAATATGTACTACAACCCTTGACCTGGTGTCACAAGTGCACAAGCTTCTAGAATAATACAAATAAAGGTTTGAATAAAATATAAAGTTGTCTGAGGAAAAATACACAACTAATAAAAAGGAGAGGGGACTCTAGGGGCTACGGACGCCGAGCTAGCTGTACCTCAAGTCTCCACACTGCTAGCCAACCCGAGCACGCTAATAATCGCCGCTGGGATCGACTCCAAAATCTACACAAGAAGTGAAGAGTTTAGTATGAGTAAAATTGATCCCATGTACTCTGTAAGTGCCGAGCCTAACCTCGATGAAGTAGTGGCGAGGCTAAGGCGGGTCACTTTCACTATAACTTGAACGTAGTATAAAATAAAGACAAAAAAGGAAATACAGAGCGAGATAAGGCAGTTAACTGAAGAAAATAGCTAAATCCTCAAAGAAAACCATTGAAGGTCAGAATTACCAATCCTTACAGTTTCATATGAAAAATACTAAAAACCAACACATCATAAGTAAATAAAAACATATAAAATACTGCAACACACAACCCGATCCCACCGTACAACACAATCATCCCTTATTCCATTGTAACAATATTAACATTCATAAACAAATATACATGTGGCGAAGCGCAACCCGATCCCACCATATAACTAATTAGTATCATAATTCACTCTTATTTCACCGTATCAATCCACCCTTATTTTACCTGTTGCGGCGTGCAATCCGATCCTACCATATCAGTATCAAATATTCAATAAGCACAAAAAAATCAATAACTCAAATCACAAGAACCTCTACGATTGATGAATATGAAGCCGAATCAGAAAAGAACCTCGTATCAACTTGGAAATTCACATATGTAATATTACACGGCAAGACAAGTCTAGTAAATGACAATTAAAAGGTGCAAGTAAATCAATTAAGGCAAATAGTAGCGAGTCATGAAAACATGGAAAGGTGTAACATCATTAACACGAGAAACAATGATTAACAAGTAGAAAATAAAGTATGGGAGGCAGTTAAGCACATAATAGTTAAGGCATGAATGGAAAGAACTAAGTAAAAGTGAAGAATCAGGGAAACAAGTAATTCAGCGACGTATAAGCACTCGTCACCTTGCATATACGCCGCAACACATGAATTCCATAAAGCACATAGTTTGAGGGTTACTAATACCCTCAAATCAAGGTTAAACTCAACACTTACCTCGCTCCAAAATCGACTCAAAGCTCAACCACGGCCTTGCCTTTCTAACAAGCCTTCGAACCAATCAAATCAAAGAATAGTGGAAGAAGAGTTCTTGGAAAATTTACCTCTAAAGCTTTCTAGGGTTGAAAATTTGAAAGAATGAACTAAAATCCCATTTTTTCCATCTTAAGTCCAGGCGCAAATTTCGCAACTGCGACCTGGTGTTCGCAATTGTGAACCCCGCAAATGCGAGACATCCTTCTCAATAGCGAAGGTCCCCCATCTAATTTACGATGGTTTTGTTTGCAATTTTGAACTTGGGACTTCTGCAATTGCGACCCCTTGATCGAAATTGCGAACGATTCCTTCCCAGTAGAACTTCGCAACTACGAACCTGTGGTGCCCAGCTACTCTTCGAAAATGCGAGGGAGTAGCTCACATTTGTGAACCTGACAGGGATACCGCCATAGTGCAAATGCGAACACAGACCTAGTAATTGCAAGGTCCGAGGCATGCACCAAAAACAGTAGAGTACCAGCTATTTTCCAAGTCCAAAAACCTTCCGTAGCCTACCGAAACTCACCCGAGCCCTCAGGGCACCAAACCAAATATGTACACAAGTCCACAAACATCATACGAACTCGCTCGCGCAATTAAAATACCAAAATAACACCTACAACTAAAATCAAACACTAAATCAAATGAGAATTTCAACGAAACTTAAGAACTTCTATACATCTGGACGTCCGACTCACTTCACAGAAACTCCTTTTTCACCAAATTTTGCAGACAAGTCACAAATATAGTAATAAACATACCAAGCTCCGGAACAAAAAATCTAGGCCCGTAGCAATAACGTCAAACCTTGGCCAAAATTTTAAACTCTTTAAACCTTTAAACTTCAAATTTTGATAAAAAGCGATAACTCGAGCTAGGGACCACCGGATTCGATTCCGGGCGTATGCTCAGTTCTCAAATCACGATACGGACCCATCGGGACCGTCATAACACGGATTTCTGTCCGTTTATGCAAAAAGTTTACCAAAGTAAACTCAACTAGATTTTAAGGAAAAAATCACATTTTATCGATTTTTAACATAAAAGTCTTCTAGAAGAAGACACAGACAGCGCATGCAAATTGAGGAAGGCTAAAATGTGATATTTGAGGTTTCAAAACACAGAATTAAGGTTTAAAACTCTAGATGACCTATCGGGTCATCACATTCTCCACCTCTAAAATAACTGTTCGTCCGCAATCGGACATAGAAAAGTACCTAGACTGGTGAAATGGTGTGGGTTTCTACTCTTCATGTCCGAATCGGACTCCCAAGCAGATGCCTCGACTTCCTGACCTCTCTACTACACTCGAACTAAAGAATAACTCTTTGACCTCAATTGTCGAACCTGCCAAGTTAGAATAGCCACCGGCTCCTCCTCATAAGTCAAATCCTTGTCCAACTGGATTGAGTTGAAATTTAACACATGGGATGAATCATCGTGATACTTCCGAAGCATAGGCACATGGAACACCGGATGGACTGCTGATAAACTAGGTGGCAATGCAAGCATGTAAGCCACCTCACCTACTCTCTTAAGAATCTCAAAGGACTCGATATACCGAGGGCTCAACTTGCCCTTCTTTCCGAACCACATCACACCCTTCATGGGTGAAACCAAGACCAATACCCTCTCTCCGACTATGAATGCAACATTACAAACTGTACAGTCAGCATAACTCTTCTGCCTAGACTGAGCTGTGCAAAGCCGATCTTGAATAATCTTGACCTTATCCAAGGCATCTTGTACCAAATCTGTACCCAACAATAGAGCCTCCCCCGGCTCGAACTATCCAACTGGGGAACATCACCGCCTCCCGTATAATGCCTCATATGGAGCCATCTAAATGCTCGACTGGTAGCTGGTGTTGTAGGCAAACTTCGTAAGTAGCATGAAGTGATCCTAAGAACTCCTGAAATCTATAACACAAACACGGAGCATATCCTCCAATATCTGGATGGTGAGCTCAGACTATCCGTCCGTCTGAGGATGAAATGCTGTGCTCAACTCAACCTACGTGCGCTACTCACATTGTACGGCCCTCCAAATATGCAAGGTGAACTGCGTACCTTGATAAAAAATGATAGAGACGGGCATACCATGATGACGGATGATGTCGCGGATATAGATCTCAACCAACCGCTCTGAAGAATAGGTAATCGCCACATGAATGAAATGCGCAAACTTGGTTAGCCTGTCCATAATAACCCATACCGCATCGAACTTCCTTTGAGTCTGTGGGAGTCCAACAACAAAATTCATAGTGATACGCGGCCACTTGCACTCAGGAATCTCTAACATCTGAAGTAAACCACCAGGTCTCAGATGCTCATACTTTACTTACAGACAATTTAGACACCGAGCTACATATGGAACTATGTCCTTGTTCATCCTTCTCCACCAATAATGCTGTCGCACGTCCTGATACATCTTGGCAGCACCGGGGTGAATAGAATACCGGGAACTCCTCCTCAAGAATCAACTCATGAAGTCCATCATCTCCAACAGTAACCTGTTTGGCACCACTGTTCCACACTATGTCCCTAAGGACAATCAAATGAGGGTCATCATAATGCTGCTCTTTGATGCGCTCATACCATAAGACCGTGTGACTGTACAAGCTAAAACACGACTGGGCTCTTAAACGTCCAACCTCATGAATTGATTGGACAAAGACTGAACATCTGATGCAGCGATGTCTCACCAACCGAAATGTACGCAAGGCTGCCCATACTCACTGCCTTTCTACTCAATACATCAGACACTACATTGGCCTTCCTAGGCTGATACAAAATGGTGATATCATAGTCTTTCAATAGCTCCAACCACCTCATCTGCCTCAAATAGAGATTTTTTTGCTTGAACAAATATTCTAGGCTCCGATGATCCGTGAAAACCTCGCACGATACATCATGAAGATAGTGCCTCCAAATCTTCAACGCATAAACAATGGCTGCTAACTCTAAGTCATGAACATGGTAATTCCTCTCATGAACCTTCAACTGCCGCAAAGAATACGCTATCACCCCGCCATCCTACATCAATACTGCACGGAGCCCAATACGAGACGCATCATAATACACTGTGTAAGATCCCGAGCCTGTGGGCAATACCAAGACTGGCGTTGTGGTCAAAGCAGTCTTGAGCTTTTAAAATCTCGCCTCACACTCATCTTACCATCTAAATCGGGTAGCCTTTTGGGTCAACCTGGTCAATGGGCTGCTACAGATGAAAACCTCTCCACGAACCGATTATAATAACCCGCCAAACCTAAGAAACTTTGGATATCCATTTCTGAAGTGAGTCTAGGCCAGCTTTGAACTGCCTCAATCTTCTTAGGATCCACCTGGATGCCCTCTATCGATACGACGTTCCCCAAGAAAGAGATCTAGTCCAACCATAACTCGCACTTTGAAAACTTGGCATATAACTAGCTATCTCTCAAAGTCTGAAGTACGATACGAAGGTGTTGCTCGTGTTCCTCTCGACTGCGGGAGTAGATCAAGATATAACCAATAAACACAATCACAAAGAAATCCATGTAGGGTTTGAAGACCCGGTTCATCAAGTCCATAAATGGCATTGGGGCATTTGTCAGCCCAACTGACTTAACTAGGAACTCATAATGCCCGTACCAAGTCTGAAAAGATGTCTTAGGGACATGATATGCCCTAATCTTCAACTGATGGTAGCCAGACCTCAAATCAATGTTCGAAAACACTTTGGCTCCCTGAAGTTGATCAAATAATTCATCAATCCTCAGCAGCGGATACTTGTTCTTGATGGTGACTTTGTTCAACTGCCGATAATCTATGACATCCTCATCGATCCATCTTTCTTCTTCACAAACAACACAGGCGCACCCAGGGTGAGACACTAGATCTAATGAAGACTTTATCAAGTAAATCTTGCAACTGCTCTATCAATTCTTTCAACTCTGGCGGGGCCATACAGTATGGCAGAATAGAAATGGGCTGAGTGTCTTGAGCCAAATCAATACAGAAGTCAATATCTTTGTCGGGTGGCATCCCCGGCAGATGAATCAGCCTTCGGGTAGGCTGGGAAAGCATAAAATTGGGGCTGGGCCTCACGACTCTGAAGTATATCCCTAGGACAGGATCTAGCTGGCTGGTCTCCACCTCTAGCGGCGTGACCTATACCTCTAGCGGCCTGACCTCTACCTTTAATAGACTGACCTCCACCTCTGGCTGCCTGACCCCTGACACTAGTGGCTGAGCGAGTGGTGGAGCAACCGGTGCCGGAATCATGGCACGGGAACTCTGATGTGGCATGCCACGTAATAATCTTGGACAGGTCCTCCTGATATGACCCAAACCACCACACTCAAAATATCCGTCCTAGTGTGTTGCTGCCAAAACTAAGCCTGACCCGAATGAGTCGGATAGCCACAGTGATAAATCTAAATCGGAGGCGCACTGATAGGGGCTGATGGTGCACTGTAGGCTGGCTGCCTAGAATAAGGCACATAAGGACCACAACTCCTTGAAGCACTGTGAGATGTTTGAAGCGCTGACTGAAATGGTCTGGGAGGATGGACCCTACAAAAAATACCCCTGCCTCCAAATGAATCACCCCTAAAACCACGGTAATGATGAGGCTTCTTATCAGACCCTTGTCCTCTCTCCTATGCAAGAACTATCTCGATCCGCCGAGAAACATTAGCAGCCGTCTGAAAAGAAATCTCACCCCGGTCTCCTTGGCCATTTGTAGCCTGATAGGGTGAGTGAGTCCATAAATTAACATCCCCACCCTCTCCCTATGGGTAGGAAGCATGATAAGGGCATGACGAGCTTGATCCAAAAAAAGTGTCTCGTACTGGATATGCTCAAATTGCCTGTGGTAATCCTCCCTCAGTGTGATAGTAAGGAACTTCTCTAGTAATAGCTTAGAGAACTGGTCTCAAGTAAGAGCAGGAGAACCAGATGGTTGATAAGTTAGGAGTTTAACATGATTATACCCCTACTTGCTATTGCTTTTGTTATGAATTGCCACAAAATAATCCCAAAATGCTTACAAGCTGCGCTTGATTGCAGGTTTGAGCGACCAGATGACAAATGTCAAAGATCAGCTCAAAACGGAGTGAAAAATGCCAAGTGTCAAAGACCAATTGAAGTGGGGAACAAGAAGACCTAGCGCAGACCGCACTGTTTTGCCATGCAGCCGCGCTAGGAGATTCAGAGACTGGTTAATTCAAGGGCATCCTGCGCGGTCCGCGGTCCGTTTTACGCGGTCCGCGTAGATGAGATTCAGAGAGATGATGTTTTTGCCAAAGTACTGCCACGCAGCCGCGCTCCATTTATACGCGGCCGCGCCTGTCCTGAAATGCGGCCGCGCTACATGTCTGCGCAGTCCGCGGTCCCAACTTCAGAGAACAGAGTTCAAGAGTCCAAGAGCCAACGTGGTCGCACTCCCTTTGTGCGCGGTCCGCGCCTACCCCGCAGGGGCATTTTTGCCCAGATTTTCTAGCTCGGTATAAATAGATCTTTTTAACATTTCTAGGTTATGTTTTAGCTGCTGAACAAGAGTTGCGCTCGTGAGAAGTATTTTGTATCCTATTTTGGCATTTTTACTCTTGAATATCATAGATTTTAAGTAGTAATCAATTATTATGTTCATTTCATCATCTATTTCTACTGTTTCTTCTTTAATTATGTCTAGCTAAACCCATTAGCTAGGGTTGTGGCTCAACCCTAGTGTGGGTAGTTAATGGGTGTTGCATTCTAGGGTGAGATTGAGATTGGGTATTTGTTGTTTGGGTTGATTTTGTGTTTCAATCTAGAATTTGTGGTTGCAAACATGAATTCAAGCTTAGTGGGTCTAACTCTTCTTGAGAAAGAGAGTCACATGACCCTAAAAGTTAACCCAACAAGGAATTGGGATGGATCCATGAGAATGGTAGTCCCAATTAACGGGTTAAACCTCGAAAGAGTAACTACCCTACTTGAGCCCTAGTTGCCCGGTCTAATTGGCCTACCCAATTGGTCTCGAGAGAGTCAATTGGGCAAAAGCGTTCTCTCTATCGAGAGGTGTGAGAATGAGTGCAATTGTGTAACGGCTATAGCACTAAACCCAGATTTATCAATCTCCCCTTAGTAGCTTCTACCCGTTAGCTAGCCACCTAGGCAGTGTCACAACCCTAGTGCCTTTCTCCTATGTTAAGCACAACTTAGCAATATTTCCTTAGCATAATTCAGCTTTAATCCTTAGATTACAATAGTAGTTTTAAATATAAAAACCCCCAAAAATTTTAGGAGTGTAATTAGAAGTACAAACGCAAATCTAAACTAAACAGGCATTACAACTCCATTCCAAGCTCCCTGTGGAAATTCGACCCCGATCCACTATTCGGGTATTAGTTATTGCTACCCACTCTTCCTGCCATTGTGTAGTGTTGAGACGGCCGCGATCAACTTTTTGGCGCCGTTGCCGGGGAGCTTACGGTGTTGACTATCGGTTTAGTTAGTTTTGTGTTTTGCTTCTCTTTCCTTCTTGTTTACTAATTCTATTTGTGTCAATCATTCAGGTACTATGGCTCTCAATGCAAACGACCCTCTTGGCAACGTGAACGCGGGGGAGGAGGTAGAGGATGTTGAGCCCGAAGAGTTTATACCACCTCAAGTTCCACGTAGAGGCCGTCCGACCAACGCAAATGACAACAATCCTATTCCAGACCCTCCTCTGCCACCGCCAAGAGCAGTCCCAAGAGTTCTTCCTAATCAAGGGTACGCGAGTGCCATCGTTCCTCCCCGAATCCGGGCGGGGAACTTTCAAATCACAAATGTCATGTTGACTGTGAGCACGTGATTTTTGCCCTATATATGAATTACTCCCAAAAATCCAAACAACATGATTTTTCTCTCATTTTACACTTTCGTGAAGTTTGTGTTATTTTTGTTAATTGTTTGCATTTTACTTTTGCATTTTAATTCATATGAAAAATACAAAAAATACACTTGGCATTTTTTTAGGATTTAATTTCATATTAGTTAAGGGAATAAATAAGGAAAATAACAAAAATGGTCTTTTTGCATTTTTAGTTTCAATTTGTCTTAGTTGGTGTTTAATTAGAAATTAGGGTACTTGGAAATTAGAAAATGTAATTGTTTTGTCGTCAATTTGGTTTTGAATTTCGATTTAGCATTTCAAAAAAATCAGAAAAATGAATAAAATAAATAACAAGACAAGAGAAAACAATTTCAAAAATGAAAAGAAAAGAAATTTGGGCCAATTTAACTCCCAGCCCAAGCAATAAGCCCAAACCCGGTCCAGGTAAGTGACCCCCCCCTGATGACCAATAAAACGACGTAGTGTAAGAATGATACTACGTCGTTTTGAGTTATAAATGCCAAATCAAATCTAGGCCGTTTACCCATTCTCATCCAACGGTCACGATTCCATCTCAAGTATTAAATAAAACTGTCCAAACTCATCAGTCACCCTCCTCGTACAACCAGTCTCTGTAAATGCCGCCTCCCCCACCATGCCACCACCGTTGCTTCGCCTTCCTCCGCCGTCCACCGCCGTAACGCCGCCGGCCCTGAAATCGCCGCCGGCGGCGGCGATGCTCCGAACGACCCCAAAAACACACCACAGCACCTCCTCCTTCTCCTCATTCCCAGTCTGGGATCAGTTTTCTTCGACTCCCATCCAAGCTTCTCGAATCTTCAAAACAGTAGCTGCCGCCTCCGCCGTGTACGGCGGCGCCGCCTCCAAATCTCACCCAAATTACACCCCAGGGTCTCCTCACTTCCCTCTTCCTAAATCCCCAAGTAGTTTCCTCCAAATATCATTAGATCTCTTCGAATTTTAAATCGAAGTGCCGCCCAAAACCCTAACTCCGCCAAATAGCTAAAAATTGCACCCTATACGCTCCTAATTTCCCTCTTCCTGAATCCTAACTGGTTCCCTTCTTACATCGTTGGGGTTGCTCGAATGTTAAGTCACAGAATTAGCAGAACCCTAAAATTGCATAGGTAAGTTTCTCTTTGTTTCTTTGGGTCATTTCCTCCTCCACGACTGTCACTTCTTCGTGATCAACTGACTTGAGTCTTGTTTGTTCTTCTCCGTGTTGATTTGTTCATTTTCTTATAATAATTAGTAGCATGAACTTGTTCTTTTCATTTTCTCTAGTAAAAGTAGCTTAAGCATGTTTTCTTTTGATCCGTAAATAGAGTTCTAGGTCTGAAATTTTGATTAGTTTAGTTTGATTAATAATTCTGACTGTTTGGATTTTCCTGTGTTTGATTCTTCTTTTCATACTGATTCTATTGTTGTCAATTTCTTAGTTTGTTGATCGCTAATAGATGTTAGTAGTTGTTAATCCGAAAATCAGTAGTTATTTGAATTTAAGATTTGCGATTGGATTGGTGGGCTGGTTAATTTGCAGAAATAGTTATTTGGACCATGGTTAGTTAGAAAGGTTAGTGTAGTTAACGTAGGTTAATAATTTCAGGACTAAGGCAGGGGCAATACGGGTAGTTTGCTTAGGGAATATTGTAGTAACAACTGAATAGAATTTCCCAGGACATTCTAGATGGGGTTAAAAGTAGAATTTCGAAAACCTAGTGCAGTAACTTAAGAAAGAAGTCAGAAATCCTGGGACATTTAGGCTAAAACGAAAATCCAAGAAGGGGTAAAGTGCAAAACTGAAACCTACTGTTTGCCCTACTGGCCTTGCCTATAAAGGCGTGTTTTCTTGCCTTGAAAAAAAAGGGGAGAGAGCTTGGGAACATTCGGAAATCGGAGAGAATTAAGGGCTGAAATACAGAGAGAGCAAACTGGGGAGGAACTAAAAAATCCAGAACAAAATACAAAACCTACAGATTCCAAAAGATGAGCACTAGAGAGCTAAAATATAAGAAGATACAGGAAGCATAAGCTACGACTGTTCTGTCAAGTCAGAGTTTGAATGCATCTTTCGATTAGAGTTGAGGTCCATCTTCTAGCCTTGAAATGGGTTGAAAGTCAGTCAACGATTTCCTTTGGGTGCTTTGGTTATTAGGATTCAGGATCCCTTGTTCAAATTGCATTTTTGTGCTTTGCGCTGTTGAGTTTACTGTTCCATTAATATCAAATCTGGACTGTGTGCTGCTGGTTCATTCTCTGCTCAAATCTAGCTGCTGATTCTCCTTATTCACTCATTTCTACCATTTCAGGTACACTACTTTGAACTACATGATGTATACATTGAAGCTCTAATGAGATGTTCGAGGATCTGTCTGTTTGATTGAAGGCCATTTGCGCTTTGTTGATATTGTTCTATCGTATGTCTGGTAGTATGTATAATTCAGTAGACTTATTTAATTTGAATAACAACATATGAACCCAGTAGTTAATTTGGTTGAGATGTTAGTCAAAAGTTCAACCTGTGAACTAGTTTGGTAGTATTTATACTACTGGTAGCAATTTTTGATCCAACTAGGGAATAATTGGCTGTCTGCATAGATATCACTGATATAGGCATTTGAATTGGTGTTGACAAATTAGTATTGAATTTCACCTGAATTGAAATGATTCATCTATACTAGTAGTTCATAACAGTTAATTAGTCTTCCAGTTTGAATAGCATCTTTCACGCTGTATCGTGGATGTGGTTTGAGCTCGATGTTGGCTTCATAGCCTATTAAATTGTGATTGTTTCTGCTGGGATTCGATCCCAGACTCTGGCAACACAGCTGCCTGAATCACCCTCTACTTCTATTGGGCCACCTGATTGTATTTGGGCCTGGGTGTGTTAACAGAGCTCAGGCCTGTTTTTGACAAGATTACCTAATGTTAGGCCTGATGACTGTGGCCGTAAAAAATGTTAACTCACAATGCACCTGTTTGCAATCTGGGCTCAAGGCCCATCTTCTCTTCACCCGTTTCTGGATTGTTGAACATGGGTTTTGAAATTCATAACCCTGACTAATGGGTTTCCCCTTTTCAGTTTTAGAGACGGAAATAAACGAAAATAAAAGTCATAATTGCATTAAGTTTGTCTTCAAAAAATAATAAATGAGACGATCCTCGCTAAACAAAACAAACAAATTGCGGGGCCCTCGATAAGTGCTTATTGTAAAAAAAATGCCTAGACTTCGGGATGTGTCATTTAGCGAATTTCACGGCCTTCCCCAAATAATAACGTGATAGTCTCTTTAGGCACGCGATTTAAATAATTTACCTTCCTAAAAGTGGGTGCGCATTCATGCGACCCAAATCCAAATCTCGACGGAGTCGAAATGGATTGAAAGCCACGGGTACACTGGTGTGACGTGGTTCGAGATACATTTTTACGACGTTGCAATTCTTATTAAAAAGACATAAAATAAAAGCGGTTAAAATAAAAGTCACATAGGTTAGAATATGTTTAAAATCAGATAAAAGCAAATACAACAGTTGAGCGACCGTGCTAGAACCACGGAATCCGGGAATGCCTAACACCTTCTCCCGGGTTAACAGAATTCCTTACTCGGAGTTCTGGTTCGCTGACTGTTAACAGAGTCATAGTTCCTCGGATCGGGATTCCATCGGTTGACTTGGGACACCTTAATCCTCCAAGTGGCGACTCTGAAATTCTTATATAAATCACGTTCGATTGTCCACTTCAAGTTGGAAGATAACTCCCTTTTATTAATACCCTTGCGGTGTAGTAAGTAAAAAAGGAAGGTGTTGTACAGGCTCGGCGACTCTGGCTGGGGATCGACCCAGAATTCTCTGGTTCAGGGTTTAGAATCGAGTTAGAATATATTGGTTGTATTTGGCTCTTATCTGATTGTCCTACATGTTCATGCTAAATGGCATAAAGTTGGCTTTTTAACTGCTGTTGCATATTATCTGAATTCGTATATAAACTGTGCGAAACCTTTCTTCTTCTCACTCGGGCGATGTGTTTATCTCGTTCGCACGACTCCTATTCTGGTGTTAAGTATACCTGAAATAAAGAAAGAGGCCGGACAAGTTACTAAGCGGATGGCCTTTTGGTTCCCGGTAGCGTAGCCCCCTCCTCGCTACGAGTTGTCGCTCGGGTACACAGTGCTAGAACACATACCCAGGTTTGATTATCCTAAGAAAGAACTTGAACTGCCATGCCGGATCCCTAGTAGGAGCGCTATCTGCAATCACGTGCATTTTGACTTAGGGACTCAAACCACCAGGGGTTGGGGTCCGTTTAGGGACAGTGTACACGGATATATGTGATACATCCTGATGCATCCGTACTTGTGGCATTTATCTGTTTTGGGACTCGCATGGCTGACGGCTTTTGAATTATCCTGGGCCATATTGAAAAAAAGAGAGAGCGACAAAAGAAATAGCAGTGGTGGAGAGTTAATACTATACGGTAGGAAAAAACGAAATGCCAAGTAAGTGGCCGAAATGACTGCTGGATTTTTTTAGAAAATGAACGATAAAAGAAAAAAGTAAGTTGTTTTTGTTTGCTAGTGGAAAAGAAAAACAAAGAGAGTTTTTATTTTCAAATTATGTTCTGTTTTAATTTGGCCACTAAAAAGAACAATATAAAAGAATCTTTGCTTTCAGAAAAAGTGATTTCGCCAACAAAACCAAAAAAATAAAAAGTTATTTTTTTTCAAATAGGGATGTTTTCAAAATAATTAAGTTTTAGTTGCCGAACTATCGCTGGTTTTGATTCTCACCGGAGTGTGTGATATGTAGGCAAACGCACTCATCGGGTCCAACTCCCTTTTTCCAAAAATAGCCAAAATGCCAAATTTTTTAATTTCGTCATGAATATCGGTCGAGCCGCACATTCTTGTTTTAAACTAAGCCGATATGTCCCCAAAGGGTCGCCGGACAGCCTGGTTTGCAAGAATAGGCCACACCTGAGGTCATTTATTTTGGGTTTTTTTTTTAATCAACAAAGGATATAAGACACAACCGTTAAATATCTTCTCCCCGAAGTGCTGGAAGGCCGTAACGTGCAAAACCTGGCCGTGAGAGTAAATTGGTAAAATTGTGAACAAAAATAGTGTCATTTTTTTATTGCCTTTTAGTCAAAATAAGTGATTAAAATCACCCTTAATAAATGTGCAGGATGAGACGATTCAAAATAAGGGAAACTTGCATATAGGTCCCGCGGGCGAGACCAGAATGATGTCCCGCGGCGCGAGCCAGGAGCTTTAATGTATTCATGATTGTCTTTTGAGATGATTTTCTTTTTATAACTGGAGTCTGTAAAAAGTCAGTCAGTTGATTTAAGTTCTGTATTTTTCGTTTAACCGAGAAACAATAGGGGATGATGGAGTCCTTGATAGTTCTTTTCTTCATTACGAGTCTGTTAGTTTGTTTAATTCTGTCAGTTTTGAGTCCTATATGTAATAGACGGTATTTTCTATCAACTTATTAACATTTGAGTATAAATCCCCAAAATATATTTGCTCTACTTTACAGTTTCATTCTGCAAGAACTAAAGCTCGGCTCTGATTCACGCGGGGTCGTGATACGTAGGCAATCTCCATAGGATCGACCATGAACCAAAAGAAAAAAAAATGAAAAAAAGAAAAAAAAAAAGATTAAAAGAGAGGAAAACTCCCACAAGGCGAAAAAGGAAAGACAGAGCGGATAAACAAAAACTCATAGAGAGGAAAGAAATAGGAACGAGAGAAGACAAAGGGCAAGAGTGAAAAACCAAGAAGGGAGAACATAAGAAGAAAGAGTTTTAACAATCGAAATATAGAAAAGCCGGGATGACGCATGCGACACCGATCAATAAAGCTGTACCAATGTGTTATGTTTGCCTCTAACGCTAAGCGTGATGGGTTTAGTTTTGTTCCAATTCAGAAGGTGGTTTTGGTTTGTGGTTTGAAATTAATCTCGTGAACACAAAGGAACTATAAAGGCAATGGCAAACAACATAGAGAACTGAGTTGGGTTGATACCGTGTGCTCGACAAACTAGTTGGTGGAATCAAGATAAATGGGTTGGCTTAAGAGGTGGCGGATGCTATAAGACACATTATGACAGATAATGTATCAAGCCTGGATGACTGGCAAGGCCGCCACCTCCAGCCCCACTATTTTCGCCGGACGCTACACCCTTACCCAACTCCCACACAATACCAGATGATGCCTCCATATTCTCCAGACACACCCGCTTATCACACTCGTCCCAACTACCCTAAGTAGCTCCACACGCTCATCCCTCAGATTACTAACTACCCAAAATTGCCCTCATGTCATATCCCGAGATAGCTCCATGATAGAAATGAAAAGGGTTACAGAAGACGAAGGACGAGATAGGGGACGCCCAGAAAGCTGAAAAGCATAGAACTGCTCTCCTCTCAAGCGGACAAGCGATAGAGTGGGAAGGTCCAGGGTAGCAAT